>NC_058037.1:15734426-16034426 GCF_019176455.1 Solea senegalensis | reverse complement strand
TCATAATATTAAAACAAATACCAACTTGCAGTCAGATCTTTGACATAGTTTTGATGTTGGAATGACTACATGGCTGTTAGCCACAGAATTACTCATCCAAATTTGCAAAAAGTTACGTTCAACTTGTTTTGTTTTTTTAATTGTTTATTAAGTTAATTTAATAGGTAACAGACATGTTAGCTGTCTTGTTTGGTCACTGTTGTATGGACCCAGCAGGTAAATAAATGCTATTTGTGCCCTAGAATATCAACATAAACATGTGTCATTTATAACAGCAGCGCTTAGTTTGGCCATCATGACATTCCATCGCATTATCGCAATGATAGCTATTTCCCAGAGTTTCAAAATAAAAGTCTCCGTGTTGACATGGAACGACATCTCGCTAACAACCATAACAATGTTTTTATTGTGCAAACTTAATCTAATACTAACTCCATTATAACTCGACATGCGTTTGATACCTCTGATGCCAAAAATGAATAAAAAACTCACGCATTCAGATCAGCATAGTCTCTGTAACTACACTGTCCTATTTTAGTTTGTCCTAGTATATATTTTTTTAAACTTTGACCCACTCTTTTATTGTTTTTTTTTTTTTAAATTTTCTAAATAATAAAAATATTCACAGCCCTCTCCTCATTAAACGTGAAACTTCTGCTTAAACTGACACATGATACCAACTTAAATTTGATTCCGTCTTTGGTCCGACGCCGTCAGGATTCATTGTTTACGTCTGTGTTTTTGTCCATAAAGAGCCACAGGTGAGTCAAGCCGAGTTAACGAGAGATGTGTCATTTAAAGCGTGAGGGACACAGAGTTCACCTCCGAGTGCCGCTTTATGGTTAAACTTCAGCTTTTGGAGCCAAATGACCACGTTTTTAGTGGGTGTTAAATAAGTTTAAGGGATATGAATGGTGGTGGGGGGGAGAGGCACATATGCAAATGCTCACTCTAATGTATCAGGAGGAGGAAAAGTGGGAAAAATGACTGCCTCATTATCCTGAAATCACTTTAATTTGAATTAACTGGTCCAGGCGTTAAAAAAAAAAAAAAAGTTACATACCGTGTTGCAACTGTGTCGTAAAGTAGTGATAAAGTAATAAAAGCAGATGTGGCCCCATTTTTAACTTTTTTTTTTTCTAAACAGTGCACACACACACACACACACACACACACACACACACACACACACAGATAGCACAGGGCTGAGCGAGGCAGAGCAGAAAGCGAGAGGAGGTCTCACCATCTTCTCCGTTAAGCCTGGCTGACTAATTCTTGCTGCTAATTTGCGTTTGGTTAATTAACTAATTACAGAGGATGTCTGAGGGCGAGGCTGTCTGTCAGCCTGTATCAGTAATTATTTTCATCGTTTTAATTAGACTCACTCTCTCTCTCTCTCTCTCCTAGACTCAGTTACTCTCTTCCCACAGCACGCACACGCACGCACACACACACACACACACACACACACACACAGGTTTAAGCGTCACAGACACAGTAAACAGCATCTGCGTGATCTGCATCTGGTGAAGAGGACGTTTGCGATGAACGTTCACAAGTTTCTCAAACCCTAAATCATAGATGTGGAGGATGAAGACTCTTCACTGATCGGACATTATCTTAAACTACGTTCAAATTACCAGTCGCTCTGTTCTAATCCGATCGGATTAGATTAGATGGTTCACGTCGCTTAACACGTGACATTATTAACAGACACCCAGCGCGTTTACATGCATGTTAAAAGTCAGATTTTAGTCTTAGTCGGACTAACATACCTGGATAATGTGAGTCATAGTCTGATTACTCCTGTGTGTATGCACATAGTCGGACTGGAGTCAGACTTAGTACAGGTATGTTACCAGAAAATGACTTTGGTAGAAGTTGAAGTCACTTAAGTAAAAGTCTTAAAGTATAAGACATTTACTGTACTTCAGTATCAAAAGTCATTTTCTGATATATGTACTTAGGTTTTAGAAGTAAAAGTATTAAAAAAGCGAGGAGTTAGGATGAGCCATGGTGGCTCGGTGGTAATGCGAGCTGTCTTTCAACTGGAAGGTTGTGGGTTAAATTGCTGGCTCTGCTCATCTATGTGTCCTTGAGCAAAGACACTTAACCACATTTGGATTCAAAATTCACATATCTGTACTTTACTTTTACTCCACTACATTTCCTCTAACTATCTTTGTTACTCGTTTCTACCAAATAAAATCAGAAGAAGAAGAGTTGGTATAATGGTCTGTATTTATATAGAGCTGCTTTACGCTACAGTTTTCACCCATTCACACGCTGCAACATGGGGTTAAGTGTCTTTGCTCAAGGACACATATAGATGAGCTGAGCCAGGAATTGAACCGCCACCCTTCCCACTTAAAAGATAACTTGCCCTACCACTGAGCCACCATGACTCACTCCTGACTACTCACAAGTACATTTTATATCAGAAAATGACTTTTGATACTTTTGAGACTTTTACTTAAGTAATATTATTAAAGAAAAAGAAAAAAGTGACTTAAGTTAAGATATATTTACTTTTACTCAAGTGTCCCTTTAAGGTACTTTATACAAGTACAGAGTGTGGACAGAGTCCTGGGAGTGCACTGTAAGCTGTGACTGCACCGAGTACGTCACATGCAGGAGGATAAACATGGAGGCAGCAGATACAGAGTCTGTGCGTGGACGATGACGATGGTGTGTGAGGACCCTACAACACGAGAGACGACGTCCAACGCGAGGAGGATTGAGCAGAGGCATTCGTGTAAATCATATCTCTATAATCAAGAGGAGGCAAGACGGCGGCAGCAATAAGAAGCCGTTTCCTGTCGCGTTAAAAGAGAAACAGTCACTTCAGCTTAATAATCTGAACGTATAGTCTCAGGAAAACACTGTAGTACTATAAATACACGATATAGTGCTGCCGCATGAAGAAATGACAAAGATTACACTAAAATGTAGTCATTAAAATATTATACCAGACATGTGCAAAGTCAGCTCGGGTTTTACGATGTAATATTTATGGCCAGAGCTGGACTGGGACAGAAAAACAGTTCTAGTCCCATGTCCTCATGAGCTCAGCTGGTAAGCAGTTCCACTTTGGAACCAGAGTCCTGGGTTTCACGACCCACCTGTGACTGATCTCTGACACATAGACTCCAGCTGAATAAAAAGGTCTGAAGGGACCAGTGGCCTCCACGAATCTTCACATTATCAAAAAACAGTTGTGGATTATCCTGTCTTTACTCACTCAAAATGGTATTTTTGGCTTCAGACAAAATAAAGTTATTCGATTTAAATGAAAGTTTCCTCCCTGACACTGTACACGACGTTTTACAGCGTATGTGTCTGAACAGTGGACAGTATCACTCTGATTTACCTGCTTTTATCCCGATAAGAATCTCACCAAAAATAATCGTTTAAAAATCTGTGTGAAATAGAAAAAGCAAAACGGGTCTTCGCGTTAAACGTCAGCGTGCAGTAATTCACCGTAGCTGTGGAAACGACACACCGATAATTCACAAGTATAATGATTTTTTTTTTTTTCCCTTGTCGAGAGGAAGCTTTTCCTGTGAAGCTCGACACTAAATTTCTGCTTTTGCTGCTGGAGTTGTAATATTTTCTTCTCCTGCCAGTGCTGCTTCTGCTGCTGCTTGTTGTTGTTTAGATGTTTTTTTTTTCCTGATGCCTCATCAGCTTCCTGTCGGGGTCAGAGTCTGGCACAGTCAGACACAGTTGTAAATAAATAGCGAGCCGATCTCTGGCAGAGTGGCCGTACAGCAGATTTCAGCCCGAGAAGCCAACTTTAGTAAACAGGCAGAACTAATGAGGACACTGAACACACACACACACACACACACACACACACACACACACACACACACACAGTGTCTGAGCATGTGGAGGCCCCCCCTGGGGCCAGAGCAGCCCAGATACCTGATGGGAGCAGGGACATCAAAGCTGCAGGATTAGAGAGAGGAGAGAGGAGAGAGCGCCGCAGGGAGGAAATGCTAACTTATTATCCGCTTCCCAGCTAATCCTGTTATCTACAGAATATAGCTGTGTTTAACCCCTACACACCTCCAACACACACACACACACACACACACACACACACACACACACACTTTCTTTTTTTTATAAAAGGGAGGAGGTTCAACAGTCTCCCAGAGCGCCCCCTGGATCCACGCCAAAACCTCTCATTTAAATAAAAAAATAATAATCTTAGTTGTGTATCTTCATTTAGATGACTGGAGATGACAGAGTGCAGGTCCTGCACGGAGACACCAGACCAGGAACCTGCTCCCTGTTCTGGTCTCAGAGTTCAGGTGATGTCACGTACGCATGCATGCGCCCGCGGGGCGGACATATTGGAGATCCACACATCAAGAGTGGCCTCGGGCAGAATGAGGCACCAACGCTGAATATAATTTAGTCGTCGCGTCCCCCCAACAATCTACTTCAATTGTTCACGTACTACTTTAAAACGCTGCATATGCTCGGGTGCACGTCGAGTTCAAACGACGAACATATTTCGCTCCCTAAAACGTAGTCAAGAATTGACTCCGAAAACCTAACCTTGAAAAAACCAAAAACCTAACCTTAACCATAACTAGTTAATGCATAACCGTAACCTAACCACAATTCAAATGTTAAGGCGTGCACATATACCCCAGTGACTTGTAAAGCAGTTCAATTTGGTGTAACTGAATCATTAGAATCAGATCAAATAAAAGTATTAGTTGAGTACTTCCTGCACAGACTCCTGAACTGAAATACCACCGAACGTGCTTGTGACTCGAACTCACGATCGCCGCCTTTCAGCAGTGCTGTCGCTAAACACACCAGACAAGATTTCAGACATTTCCTTTGCTAAATGTCGGAGATTATTGCACGTTTACAGGGATTTTTAAGTCTTTATTTAACTTTAATCTACAGTCCACCACTGATCACTTTGATTCTTGTGTCGGACGTCGCGCCCGTGACAACACTCTGTGACCGATTGTCGTCATATTTTAGTATCGGCTCAGCTCGCCAGAGCAGGTACTTAAAAAACAAAAAAACACCAGGTACCGGCAGTAATGAGAGAAAAAGCCCCATTTGTCTCGCTAAACGACTGTAAAACATCACATTTGTCCTTCATTATTAGTCATTTTCTCCACAACAAATTCACCATAATGCTGACAGTATATGTAGGAAGGCACATGGACGTCTAATTCCACAGGATTAAGCCGCGGTCTAACGCGGCGTGACCGATGATTAACACACAAAATAAACAAAAACTTTAGTGTTCCGGATCTAAATTGTCCTCTGTGTAAACTCTGAGAGACTCACTGTCCCGTCCTCTTCCAACTCTGCTGCACGTTCTCAGCCAATTAGCTCATTGTCCTTTTCTGACCGTATCACACCTGTACAAAAAAAAAAAAAAAAAAAGGAGGATTCCTCACAGGAGATGTTTATGTGAAGAGAAGTAGAAAGAATGACTGGTTCTGCTGCTAATACATGCAGATGAAGTGAAATTGTCATTAGGCTAAAGAGGACTAAACTAATTGGGAGTCATGGACCCTCCTATCTGCTAATTCTAACCCTAAACCCCGGCCCATATCTGCGAGCAAATGGAGGGAGAGAGGGAGAGAAAAGTGGAGGGAAAGAGCTGAAAATGAGAGTGAGGTAAAGAGAGGAAGAGAGAGATGAAGCCTAATTAAGAGTGCTGGGATTTATGCAAATGAGACAGTGCTGATATGGTAATCAGAGCCTGCAGGGCCGTAACAGGCTGTGTGTGTGTGTGTGTGTGTGTGTGTGTGTGTGTGTGTGTGTGTGTGTGTGTAAGAGGCTGACAGCTGGCTGTGAGGAAGGTCAGAGCCAATCAGGCTTTTATTCTAATGCACACTGCCCTCTGGCCACTCCACCATCTCTGCCGCTCTCCCTTTCTCGTGCTCTCGCTCCCTGTGTCTCGGTGTCTCTCTGCCCCTCGCCCGCTTTAATCCCAGCCCTCTCTCTCTGCACTCTCTCCCTCCCTCTCTTTACATTTCACTGCTCGTGTGTCAGGACGCGTTACGACGCCGCACACGAACCTGCACACAAAACTGCGACTGTTCTCACACATCGGCTGTCACTCTGTCACTGGATTACCCTGTTGCTGTTGTTTTAATCCCACCAGATTAAACGGCGTAGCTTCATTATTGGCTGTGATTCTTCCTCGCGTTTGTTCTGGCTGTGAAAAACATGAGTTTTACTGTGAGGATGAGCGGATGCGTCCACAAATGACGCAAATTAATTAAAAAGCAAGTGACACAAAAAGTCAGGATTCTTAAAATAGCTGGTGTCACATCCAAAACCTTCCCCTCTGGATTTCTCACATGGTTCTGTGACATTGTTTTCTCTTTAGCAACATGTAAGTAAAGAAAACAGTAGCAGACAATGAGTTTCCTGAGGCGGGAGAGGATGCAATTTGTCATTTTAAGGACAAACATCATTTAATTGTTTTTTGACACATTAACTATGATATCAACATTACTATTATTGATTTTACTTAGAGGGTGACTAGATAGAAAAGTAACTGACTCAACTCAAGGGTTTTTTTTGTAGTAAAAACGTGTCACATTCAAAACCTTCCCTTTTTTCTCGGATGGTTTTTTGGCATTATTGTCTGTTTAGAAACATGTTAGTAAAGGAAACAGCGTGTTTTAAAATACACTATATTTACATTTCTGACACAGTAACCATAAGAACAATTGCTAGGACTGATGACGAAAATATACACAACTAAAAAAAATTCAACTTTATCACAATATATTTTATGACTGGTGTCACACTCAAAGCCTTCCCTGATTTTTGTGACATTATCCATATGTTAACATGTTAGCAAAGAAAACAGTCGCAGCCAACGAGTTTTCTGAGGCAGCAGAGGATGAAATGTTATTTTGAAAAAACAAAATTCTGTCAAAAATACACACATTTTAGTTTTTAACACAGTAACCACAAGGAAAACAATTACTAGATACGGCGAAAAAATAGTTAATGCACAGGCAAAACTATTTACAATGGGTGTCACATTCAAACTCTTCCCTAACAGTTTCTCAGATGCTTTTGTGGCGTTATCATCTGTTAGCAAAGAAAACAGTAGCAGCCAACGAGTTTCAGAGGATGAAACATTTCATTTACAATTCTGTCAAATATAGATTTTTTTTTTAATTTTTCGACACTTGAACCATGATATAAACTATGACTGTGATTGAATTTACTGAGAGAATGACGAGATGTGTACAAAAATAGCTCATGCACAATGTGTGTTGCACAGTCACGTCATGTGTTGCATTCAAAGCCTTCCCTCACATCATTTCTAGGATGGTTTGGTGGCATACTTTTCTAAAGAAGGCAGCAGAGGATAATATTTGTCATTTTAATTTTAAATTATTTTAAATTATTTTTCACACAGTAACCAGAAGAAAGGATGACTAAACGTGTCCAAAAATAGCTCATGCTCCACTAACAAAGCAACTATTTATACTAAACTATTGGTGTTACATTGAAAATCTTCCCTAACATGGCTTCTCAGGCGGTTTGGTGGCGTTATTTTATTTATTTGGCAGAGATTGAAATTTGATTCTGTCAAATATACACACATTCTTATTTTTGTGACTTTAAGCATGTGATGAACAATGACAAAAGCTAAACAACTTCCTTTCACTGTCTCTTTAAATAGATGGACGTTTTCTTTTATTGATCCCAAAACTGGGAGATTTTTTTGGAGGAATGGCAACACAAGTGAATGAATAATGGAATGAATGAATGAATGAAACAACGACCTCCTCTGTGTTTGTCCCGTTTAAAGCAGAACGTTCCTCCCTCGTCAGTCAGTGTCCTCACACATCACTGGAGGATTTCTGGACCTCACAAGTGGAATGAAACAAAGCTGCGCGATAAGTGTTAACACACACACACACACACACACACACACTCACTCTCGCACACAGACAGACACACAACCCAAGGCCATGTGGTCATATCAACACATCTGAGTGTAATCCAGTTAACGGAGTATCCCAAATGACTAAATTAATCAGAGAAATATTATCTGGCTCATCTCTCTGTAGTGCTTTGATGTGCACACGCGCATACACACACGTGCACGCACACACTTGTGTACACACACACACACACACACAATAGAGATACACATTAGTGCGGAACGTTGGTCTGACTGTGAAATTGTTTTACCTGCTCTGATAATAAGGCCTCAAACCCATGGAGGTGGCTGTGAGATACCATCATTATACAGACACACCCCGAGGGCCATACAGCAACACACACACACACACACAGACACACACAGACACACACCTTTGTTGTATACATGGAAGAGGGGAAGATCAAAAAGATGCATTGATTCACAGCTCCAGATACAGAGAGTACAATAGCGAGTGTGTTTCATGTCCTCTCAGGTCAAAATATCTCTATGATTTTCTCAGATACAACAAAGGTTACATTGTTCTGTTAACTCAGATCCTCCACCTCATCCTCATCCTCATCATCATCATCATCTCTCCTTCAAAAACAAAAGGAAACCTGATGAGAACTGAAGTGTGAACTGTACGACATGAAAAATCCCTCCTCCTGCTCCTAACGTGACAGACAAACACCGGCTCATTAGCTTTCACTTCTCACTTTCAAAGTCAAAGAAATAGATTTTCCTCCATGTTCAATTAAAAAAAAAAAAGCAAATGTGAGCAGAAACATGACCATAATTCACATAATTAAGTTTTAAATAAAGATCATTTATTTATTAAAGATCTTTTTGTTTTGCTAGAGCAGCTGCAGCGGACAAACCACACAGAGCATGTGTTTCGTTTTAAAGAGGATTATGAAGATTATAAAGCAAAAGTGGTGCCGTACGTGAAGTGTTTTATAATCTGCAGTTTCACCATGAGATGTCACAAATTCTTACATATTAGTCTTTAAATATGACTTTGTGTGAAATCCCATTATTACACTGTACACACAATCTTAATTTAGCTGGGTGGCACTTGTAGAAGGCTTTAATCTCAATGTGATAATCTAGTAAAAATAAGCATCAAATCTACAGTATATATAGTGTGTGACTTTGTATAAACAAATGTCAAATGAGTTCACGCAAAAGTCCATCAGCTCCACACGTCTGTGTTTCTCAGTGGAGCAGCGTTCAGAGCTCGTGTCGCCCGGTGACAGTCCTGCACCGCACACAGGAAGTTGATGTTTCTTAAGTTCTTAAGACGACTGCAAACAGGTGGGAGTTTGACTGAAATCACTACACGCTACAGCTCAAAGAACCCAATCGTTCAGTAGTTTGATGGGACAGATGCCTCTTGTCCCCGCCCACCCCTGCTCTGCTGCTGTATACACACAAACGCTCCCTAAGTCAGGTCCAACACTTTGCTCAACCCAAATTGGATTTATAATCTTGCACATCCACATTATATCTATATTATATCTAGAAGCTAAAGCTGTTTTTTTCCCGGGGGGCGTGGCCTGTAACTGGCGCTCATCCCGTGGGATATATAATGTGAACAGTTGGTCGGGAAGATCAGATTCTGATTTGATTCTGATTTTCTGATTTCACCATATCTGGTGACAAAACCAAACGTCAGCAAAAGTTACGCACCGCAGCTTTAAAGTGAAAGTGAAATTCTGACACGTTTTTCCAGCCGCGCGACAGAAACGCTGCTCATCATGGAACTGCTCTGGGAGTTTTTGGCGTCACAGCGTTTACGTGAATAGAATAACAATGAATCAGCAAAAGATCAGAAAAATCCCTCCATCCATTTATCCGTTCATTTTCTGCAGCTTAAGGGTGAAGGGGAGGAGGTGGAGGAGGAGGAGGAGGAGGAGGGTGTTGCTGTGGCAGCAGACTGAGCAGAGGTAACCATGACGTCCCTGTCACCTCAGGGTTTCCTCTTCTTCCTCCTCCTCCTCCTCCTGTGAGAGTTTGAATGAAAGGTGACCAGGAGGCAGACTAAGTCAGATTCCCGATCCACCTGAACCAGCAACAAAAAAAAACAAGAAGAAAAAGGTGGATTTCCTGCTCCCAGCTTTTCTTTTAACGCTAAGAAACCAGTGGAACTTAAATCAATCATGTAATTAAAGGCGTCACAGTCTTAACGGTGCGTGGCAGAATTTAATTACAGGTAGTTTAGAAACAACAACAAAACAAACAAATAATAATAATAAAAAATCTCACTTATGTTGCCACTAATGCATGCGTGTGTGTGTGTGTGTGTGTGTGTGGCTACGTGTTAGCATGTGATTGTTAATTAACAAGACTTAGAACCAGGGAGCAGAAACCTCCATTTAAAATAATGAAAGCAATAAAAGCAACAACAATAATAACAACAACAACAACAACAACAGCAACAATAAAAACCTTTGGAAAACATTTCATAAACCATCAGCAGCCAATTAGAGGAGGCTGCACACTCTGCTGTGTGTGTGTGTGTGTGTGTTGGGTATTAGAGCGTTACAGCGCCCAGCCTGGCTGTGCCCCGCAGGCCCGACCTTCTAATCATTATCTGTCTGTCTTATTACGCTCCAAACCGGGCCACTCTTAAATAAAATATGCAAAGGTTTCTTAAATGATGACCCGGGGCTGCGCGCGCCGCCGCTGCTCTACATGCTGTTAATCTGAGAAATGCAAATTCCCTTCATCTCCGCGCTCGCCTTTATTAACTTTTTTGAATTTAAAATTCCACGAACAATGAGTTCTGTCAGCTTCTGAAATGATATTTTCTCTCCTCTTTTTATGTGCGCACGGAAGCGAGTTTGGAGCATGAAATTACCAGGGGAAATATGAGCGGTTTCATCTCTCCCGCACAATTTAATTGGCTGCTTTGCAATTATTAGTTTTTGCTGCTAAAGTTTTTTTTTCCCATCCTTACTTTACTGTTACTGTTTCCTTAAAGTGGCAGCACACACAACAAGGTTTTATTTTCCCACTCTGTGTGTGTGTGTGTGTGTGTGTGACTCCTCTCCTGCTCTCATTGGTCGAGTTATTCCACGTGATTTGATTTCCAGATTTCAAATTCAACCATGTTGAAAGAGGAGCAGGGAGAGAATTACATCAATAGATATTTGACAGATTCACTCCTCACCTCCAGATTTCACACACACACAGATCATTTTTTCCTTCATCACATTTTTGTTCTGCTTCACTCACTCACTCCTCACGTCGTCCTCACTCTCTCACAGTCTCAGGGTCAAACACAGCTACAGGCGAGCGTGAACTTCTGACTTAACCCCTTCACTCTGTCAAATCAACATCTTGATGTGTTCATCACTGCATCTCCTTTTATGTCTATACAAACACACACACACACACACACACATATATATAAATGTGTGTGTGTGTGTTTACAAGAAGAGTCTGAGGATTAGGATGAATGTGCTTTTTTTTAAATAAATCATAATTCTGAGAAAAAAAGACAGAACTCTGAGATTAGATAGAATTGTAAATTTATGAGATTAAAAGTCAGAATTACGAGGGTAAATGGGCAGAATGAGATTTAAGTCAGAATTCTGAGATTTAAGTCAGAATTATGAGGGGAAAAAGGTCAGAATTCTGAGATTACGGTCAGAATTGAACAGATATCTGAGATTAAAATCATGATTATGAAGGGAAACGGACAGAATTGTGAGTGAAAAAAATGACACAATTACGAGATTGAAGTGAGAATTATCTGGAAAAAAAAGTCCAAATTCTGAGATTAAAGTCAGAATTATTTTCTAATATATACGCCGTTTCTTCAACCTGAAAAAATATTTGTATTTCAAAGTGATTACACACGTATGAATGCTTCAAAATACAATAACATTTTTGGGGGGTTTTGTTAGTGAAAAAAAAAACACATTGTGAGAAGTGCAACCAAAACTCTTTAGACAGAGGTCTGCAGAGTTCCAGTGATATCTGAGCCCTTTCTTAGCCTCAGAATAAGCGGTTTAATGATGTTCTATAGTAAGGGCCTTGCTTTACAGAGGCGGCCATCTTGTGCCACCATAGTTCTTCTACAGCAGACTAAACGGACATGCATTTCGAGAGTGGAGAGCGATGTGAACACAAAGACGACTATAGTTCTGAAACAGCAATGATGTCTTAAATTCTGACACACTGGACCATTAATGATATGTTTAAACCTTAAACCTTTGTTTTTAAGCCACTTTAGACTGACGCAACAAGCTGTAACTGCTAACATGTTACTATACAGAAGCAGTCTATCTATTTAACTCCAATCCAAAGGATTCCAAGGAACAATTGTGGACATTTTGTGTCTTGTTTTTCAGCAACATCACAAATTTGCTCTATCTGCTTTCCTTTTTGCTCTTTTTTGGTCTCTACCCTAAAAACGGAAAGTCTGAGCAGAAGGACACTAAACTTCTTAACTTTTAGTAAATCAGAAAACCGCTCACTTATAAACATCTCTAAAGATGCTGATGAAAAGTCATTTAAGACAGTGTTGAGCTTTTATTGTGAAAGGTAATAATATCTTTTAGTTCCGATATCACACTGGTACAAAATGGTCTCTCTCTGAAGAGAACTTTAGAAATGTGTTGACAATATTCCCGAGAATTACAATAATCCCAAAACAATCTTGTCAGTTTCTACCTTTCTGGACTCCTTTTCCTCTTAAACAACTTTCTTTTTTTCCCTCCCCCTCTTTCCTCCCGCGGTCTCTTTCCCTCCTGCTTGGCGCCAAAGAGTAATGGACGAGATTATGAGCGCGTGGAAGCTTCAATTACTTGGGAGGAATAATGACTCTGAACTAATGTTGATTAGAAAGAAAGGACGCGACAACATGACGGGGGCTCCCGCTCCACTCCTCTTAATCACCCTGCTTATTTACCTCTGTGCTTACATTCAACACTCGACCCCCGCGCGGCTCGTGTGATCGGGAACTTTAAAACACGGTCAACATTAAAGCATTAAAGGGATTTTTTGAATAAAACAATGAGGCGAGTCAAAGAAAAGTCCTCTGGCTGATTCTTACAGCGGTTTGCATCAGATTTTATGGCTTAAATTTTCCTCTTGTGACAGGTTTTAGGTCAAAATCAAGATCTTTTCCATAGCTCAGTCTTTGGGGATGTGATTTATGTGGTTGTTTTTTGGGGTTCTTGCTAGCCCGGGTGAACCTGATCCAGTCACTACACCGAAGATCGAGTTACACGTCTGATCCACCGACTTCCCTCATCTGCGTTGTTCTGACATGGATGATTTTTGGAGGAGATCTGTTGCAGATACAAATACGCGCTGGTTCGAGCTTTATTAGATAAAGATCAGATTAAAAGTTACTTTCAGGCAAAATCTGTGTCAAAAAAACAAAAAAAGCACCATCAGGACCATTTACGGTGCTACTAGGAAACTGAGAATACACAGAATACCTAAAATAATTGAATTTGTTGTTTAACTTTGTAAGTTACTTGTAAAAAGAATAAAAGATTAGAGGGCTCATGCTGCACGCGTCTCATGTACGACGTGCGTCTACATTTGAGTGTTGACGTCTCGCCTATTAGTTCCTGTTGATAATGATAGTGACATTCTACCACACACACACACACACACATATTACATGAAACTCTTGCAAACAAGTCCAGATACAGAACCATGACTGAGAACCTGCACACACAATCGACACGATGAGAATCAAACCACCAACCCTCCATCTGGTGGACGACCCACTCTGCCCCCCCCTGTTCCACAGCTCCCCTCTGACCCACGGTGTGTGTGTGATGTATTATTGAGATGCAATCGATCAGGCCCACTGGATCATTGCTAGAAGCGCAGTGCATTGTGGGTAACGCAGAGGCAGCACTGGGGGTGCGACACACGTGCAAACAAACATTTATATACACACACACACACACACACACACACAGATTTATCTATCCTGTGATATTGTTGGCATTGAATAATTCAATGATTTTATCAGGCGGCACCACAACAAATGACTTAATTATGCTAATCTGAGCCAGAAACTTAAGAGTGTATGTGTGTGTGTGTGTGTGTGAGATTGACAGGAGCCTACGGGCTCCACCACCGAAACGCTGATCTGGAATTTCACATCCTTATCCCGAAAGCCTTAGGACACACACACGCACGCACGCACACACACACACCAAAGAGCCACTGGGCGATTAGCACTACCTTACCTAGAGTCTTTTGATTTGCATACAAGTCAGATGGAATTCATATCAGTGTGCAGCAAGTGTGACGCACACATTTACACACACACACACACACTTATACACAGAGACGTAAATCCACGAGCAGAAACACCCACACATTCATACACAGGTGGTGTGTGTGTGTGTGTGTGTGTGTGTGTGTGTGTGTGTGTGTGTCACTGACTCTACATTGGTTATAATTCACGGTGATGGACTGTCTGTGTCTGCAGTGGGGCAACACACACACACACACACACATTTTGTACAACCATCTCAGTGAGGACCCTTATAGGCATAACATATGCCCTTTATCCATACATCCCCTTAACCTTACCCTTATCTTAACTGTCGCAACTAAATGTCTTAATATGGCGACGGTAGCTCAAACGTTATTGGTAATCACACAAGAACGAACATAGTAATATCAAATAATAATTATCTCTTTATAATTATTATTATTATTACATCACACACAGCGCCCTCTATGGGCCCAGAAAGTGAATCATGTTGCAGTAAGGTCTAAGTGTTTTCCAAACAGGTGGTGGCATGGTCCGACAGTGGGTTAGTGGTTGATCCGATGTTACGCCGATGTTTATCTCGGTGCATTTAGAACAACCGCTGCACTAAAGTGCATAGTACGCGCATCACATAGACATAAAAACATACAGTAGAAAAACACAACACGCTGTGGTATAAGCTAATGAACACAAGTGTGTCTTTAAGAGAGATTTAAAACAGTTAAAGGAATCTTATTCCAGAGCTTTGGGAGCCGCGACTGCAAACACCCCATTCAGCTGCAGCCTGGTTTTAGGGACAACCTAAAACAACTGACCTTAAGGCCCGAGAAGGAACATTCAGACATTTTAAATCAATTTTAAAACACACACACACACACAGAGTGGAGGGTGCAGGTGAAATGTGATGTTCTGCATGTGCGGCAGAAGTTTAGAGATTTCATTCCTCTCTGTGGATAAGTTCCACTTCAAAACTAAACAGTATTACAGTTTGTTTATTGTTCTTGTGTCAAACATCCTTGACGCCCTCGGTCCATTACACAGTGTTCACTGATCGTCCGGCAGTAGCAGCATCAGCAGCAGCATCAGCATCAGCATCAGCATCAGCAGCAGCAGCAGCAGCAGCAGCAGCAGCAGCAGCTCAGTCCGGACAGAAAACACTATTAAATGAAGGCCATGAGCACTTTTTTTATGGAAAACAGCTGTATTGAATCTTGTCTGCCGGTGTACACCCACGACACACCCCCTCCCCCTTTTGCTTCATGAATGAAATTTCCCATGCTGCACTGCTCCGGGGCCCTGGCAGCACACTTTAGTGACTTTCTCTCTTTTCTCTCTTTGTCTCCGTGTCTTAATGCCTTCACACACCTTAGTGCCGTTTGTCAATTACCGACACATTTTGGCAACAAACGCGTCATTAATTGAAACATTTAATTAGCGTTAAAACCAGCGGTAATTAACACCTTTTCCTTTTTTCCCCCCCTCCCCTCTAACGCTCAGAGCTCAGACTGAATGAAAGCGGCGTGTCGGCTTTTTAGACGAATTATACTTGTAAAATACTAAAAAAAACAACATATAAAAACTATAAAACAGACATGTTTTTAAATGTTTGGGGTTTTTTTATATACATCGATCGTTGTAGTTAGCTGTTGGGACTGTTCCCGTATACCTTTGACAAATAGAAATCTGGGGACGAGATGTGGGACGAGTCCTCATTGAGACATTTTGAGACATTATAAGAAGACTTATGAGGTGTGTAGTGCTGGTTTTTACAGAGATATGCTCGTAGGTGGGTATTCAATAGAAATTATTATTATTTATATAATTTATTATTATTATGAACATTTTTGATTAATTAAGTCATCGTTTGGGCCATAAAATGTCAAAATATTGAAAAATGTCCATCAGTGTCCTCTTAAAACCTTGAAATGTCTGATTGATTCACTTTTAACGACTTCTATCTCATATGGGGCAAAGAAACCCGAACATATTCACATCTAAGACGCTGAAAAATCACACACTCAAACTAATTAAACGATCAAAATTAATTAATTAATAATTAATAAATCAATGGAGCGCGGATTGTGTAACGAGTGTGAGCGCCTCCGTCTCTGCTGCTCTGCACTGACTTTTTGCATCCACAGATGTGTGTGTGTGTGTGTGTTTTATGTGTGCACACACACACACAGGGCCGCAGGTAAGGAGCCTCCGCGTGGAGTCGAGCACCAAGGCCAGGCCTGCTGGGTGCCCAGGGGAGGAGGAGAAGAAGAAGAAGAAGAAAGGCGGGCGAGAAAAAGCAGGAGGGCGGGAGATGGAGGGAACGAGAGAGAGCAGGGGGGAGGTCAAGATGGAAGGGGAGGAGAGCGCTTGAAAGAGGGATGAGGGAGGAATAAGGTGGGAGGCAAAAAAAAAAAAAAGGAGAGACATGAAAGGAGGGTGAGGAGGACGAGAAGGAGGAGGAACGACACCGAAAAGAAAGAAAAGTGAAGCAGAGCGACTGAACACACACACACACACACTGAGGATTAAGCAACGCTCACATGTGTGTGTGGCAGTGTGTTTTACATACACACACTCCTGTGTGTGTGTGTGTGTGTGTGTGTGTGTGTGTGTGTGTGTGTGTGTGTGTGAGGCCTACTTGGAGCCGAAGCAGGGGCCTGGATTAGCTGCGTTTGCCAGGGCTGCGGGGCAGGATTAGCAGGCCGCGCGGCTGTCTGAAGACGCTCTGCCAACACTAATGGCATTATTAATAGGCAGCTAAAAAATTCATTAAAAAATCCATTAAAAATAAATGTGTTTTACATAAGACTTTGCCCCAGGTGAAGTGGAGGTGGAGGCAGAGGGGTGAGGGAAAACCAGGGGGAAGATGAAATGGGCAATTGTTGGCTTTGAGGTCATCTGAATATCACAGTTCAGATGGTGCAGAGAGAGAAAGAAGCAGCAGCAGCAGCAGCAGCAGCAGCAGCAGCAGCGACGTCACGTAAACACACAAACACTGTCGCGGGATAATGAGGCTGGTAAAAAGGAACGAAAACCAACATGAGCGACGGCTCAGGAATGTCCACCGAGCCGCCGTCGCCACCGCCGCCGTCACTCTTCCTGTCAAAGTGTGACGCGACACATATTCAAACGAAAGCGACTGCAGGCCTGTGGCCAAGTAAAGGAGCGAGGACGTGACACGAGGCCATAATCATATTCACTCACACACACACACAGAGGAATCCTCGTTATCCTTCTTACTTACTGTACGTGGAGGGAAATTGAAAAAAAAGGAGAAAAAAAAAGACCATTTCATTTAAATCGACAGCTCATTAAAAGCTTTACGCTGTTCCACGTCAAACAATATGTAGGTTTTTAAACATCTTTCAAGTCTTTCCTGAGGATATTTCCACACCGTCAGAGCCGCAAATATTTACTTTGAATTTGAATAAACATGTTAATAAAAACCTGCTATGAAAACATACCAGAATTGTGGCTGCTCTTCATATTTTATTGAGATTTCATGACAACCTGAGAAGAACCTCAGTGTTGCATCATAAGTGTCCTTTTCTGTTTATTAAAAACGCCTCTTTGTCGTGATTTAAAAGTACTTATGAGTAATATATTCAATTTCCGCCGAAATCCCCTCAAAATGAAGTGAATTAACCTTGATGTCTGCTACTTGCAGCGTTGTGAATTATTAGCCATCCATCCATCATCTACCGCTTTATCCTCCACACGAAGACAAAACCACACATTTGACAAGCAAACCATTCAAATTATTCAAAGTATTTATATACAGTCTCCCTTAAAGGGATACTTAAGTAAAAGTACAAAGTATGTTTACCAGAAAATGACTTTGGTAGAATTTAAAGTCACTTTTTTATAATATTACTTAAGTAAAAGTATTAAAGTATGTGACATTTACTGTACTTAAGTATAAAAAGTCATTTTCTGATATAAAATGGACTTTACTAAAAAAAAAAAAAAGGGAGGAGTAAGGATTGAGCCATGGTGGCTCAGTGGTGGGCCGAGTTGTCTTTCAACTGGAAGGTTGCGGGTTGAATTCCTGGCTCTGCTAGTCTATAGGTGTCCTTGAGCAAAGACATTTAACCCCATGTTGCAGCATGTGAATGGGTGAAAACTGTAGTGTAAAGCAGCTCTATATAAATACAGACCATAATACTAACTCTTCTTCTTCTGGTTTTTTTTGGTAGTAACGAGTAACAAAGATAGTTACAGAAAATGCAGTGGAGTAAAAGTTGGAATGTAAATAAAGTACATGTGAATTTTGTACTAGTACAGGAACAAAGTATTTGCACTTAGCAGTACGATATATAAATATGTACTTAAAATGAATTTTATTCTACTGTAGGATCGTAAACACATCGTCACGTGTCAGATATGAAATCATATTGTTTTAAGCATAAAATTCAGTTGCTACACGAAAAGAAAAGATCCTGGCACATGAAACCCGTGTTGCTCCGAAAATACAATCACACAGCCACGTATTTAAAGTGATTATTAGCCTCTTCAAATGAGAGAAATGCTCGGGGATTATTATCTGTGTGAGAGGGAGAGAGAGAGAGAGACAATGATGATGATGGTGATGGGGGGAGGCGAAAGGTGAGGAGGTGCTGCTTTGTGTGAGCCTTGGGGATATTTAACCAAATCAGATTAACAACAATAGCTGTGTCTGTGGAGACGCACACACACACAGATGTATAAAAGAGTGGGTGTGGGGTGTTGGGGGCTCTGCGTGCCTGCAGGACCTCGCTGCTGCAGCCTCAGGGAGTCATATATACATATATATATGTAGGAAGAGTCAACGGGGACTCTGGTAATTGTTCTGCAGCATCTATACACACACACACACACACACACACACACACACACGATACATAAACATGCAAACATACGCGTCTATAAGCGTCCGGTGCAATAATGGGATTTGAACGAGGGGGCAATAAGAGGCAGGTTTCACCGCCGTCACACGTTCATCTCTGCTCCTCTATAAAAGTGTTACAGCGTCTGACGGGAACTTAACGACTCAAATGGAGAGCAATCATTTAAAAAGCATCATAAGATAAATAATCAAAATATGCAAAGAGACGGGTATCAGTGACTGGAGGTGTCGAGCGACGGGGGGGTAAATATAGTACAAAGAAAACGCTTTGTCACAGCCTGCCTTTATCACTTCCTCCTCTCAATAACAACACTTGTCATCTTATATAAGAAGATAAATCAAACACTCAAGTTAAAAAGGGACAAATTCAACACAGAGTTTCAAACGCAAAATAGGAATAAAATATGACCGAGGGACGGAGAACGCGTGTGCAGGAGATCAGTGCGATATGGGAGGAGCTATAGGAGGGCATATGGAATGTTAAGAGAGAGAAAGGACGACCTCCCAGGTGATCACTGGGATGAAACACAGGTAAAACTTCAACTACAACCAGAATATGGAAGAGGAGAGGTGGAGACAGAAAGAGGAGGAGACAGAAAGAGGAGGAGACAGAAAGAGGAGGAGACAGAAAGAGGAGGAGACAAGCCTCGTGAAGTCAAACTGTGCATTTGCAGTTAGTGTCGCGCTCGTCAACGGAAATGATGACGATGATGTGTGTGTGTGTTTGTTTGTGTGCGTGAGAGAGTGTATCTGCTAAATACACTGTGTGGAGATTTTATTTCAAGACCGGTCAAGAAATGTGGGGATATCAATAAATTCGCCTGTGCATTTATGGATTCATTTGTAAATATCATTACTGTGATTTTGCGTAAATCGTATTACTTCGGGTACAACCAATAACTTTTATCATTTGAAATTTTTGTCACCGTTAACGGCTGTCACCCCCTCCCACCCCCTTTCACACGCCCCCCACAAGAGTGCATGTGAGTGACAGGAGAAGAGGCCTGTGATGAAATCTGGTTACCTGAACCACAAAGACTTTTTGTGCATAAATACCTCCAAAAGAAAACACAGCGCAACGTGGAAAATTCTGCAACGCGACGCTAACGGTCTTGGTCTCGTCTCGACCCCTCAAAGTCTTGGTCTCGATACACTGTGGTCTTGGTCTCAACTTGGTCTCGGTTTAGGTGGTCTTGAGCTAATTATACTATACTGAGTGGGTTAAATAGAATTACATTACTAAAAAGAGAGGAAAATAGTCACGGGTTATTCTGACTAAAATGCTCAGACTTTTAGTCGACTCAAACTTGACTAGACAAAATAAAAAAAAAGGATGAATGTGATTAAAACTAATAAAAACTAACAATAACTAAAACTCAAATCAAAACAGGCTGCCAAAATCAACACTGTTTGCAAGAGTAAAGATGGAGTATGCAACATCTGACACATTCAATACCGATATACGCATTTGTTGAGCAGTGTACTTAGTTTGAATTCTGTGAATCCATAGAAACTAGAGGTGCAGTCCATGTGTGGCTGACACTAGGACCAGGATTTCTATAAAACCACTTCAAACTCCTTCTGTTGGGCAGAACTTGCACTCAAGCGGTTTATTCAACAGATTAAAGGTGATAGGAGATATGAACCTGATTTACTAGATAATTGTGCCGGCGGTCTGGCAACACATGCCGCATCGACAGGTAAAAGGGGGCGGGGCTCCACATGCTGCTAATGCATTCACAATAAGTACAGACATGAGGTGAAACCAAACAGAAGCAACGTGAGCCTGACCTCACGATACACGACACCACTGATAGAAACATATCAATACTGTACATAAAGGAACATAAATATTCGTCATCATGTGCTCCACGGGGATCAATAAGTCGCACATCTGCTGCTCCAGCAAATATTTCACGATAAATTTAAGAAATGAAAGGAAAAAGGGAACAGAAAAAAACTTTACAAAATAAACGGGCATACGAAGGAACTTTAGGAAAAATGCAGAGAAAGAAAAGATAATGTTATTTTAAGTTTAACTTTGCTTCCAGATCATTAAACCACAGTTCAGCAGATGAGAAAACAAAGTAAACTAACACTGCTTCACAGACAGGGATCAAAATGAGGGCGTGATCCAGAAAAACTGCCACAGAAATAAGTCATGACCGTGTAAAACATCTCGTTAAAAGTTCACTACTGACCGGTTCAAATATAAATAACCTGACATTTAAATGTGGTGATGGCTAATAGGACGTGAAATCACATCTCTCTGAAGATGGATTTTTCTTTTTTTCTTTTTTTACAGACTCAAAACAAGTTTTTGTGCAAGTTTGGACAAAAAAAATTGCACTCGGCCTCAACTTCCTGCATCATCATCATCTATCAAATGCTTGTTGGGTCGAATCGCGAGGTGATTAAGACGATGTCAGCAGAGGCAATATGAATCAGAGAAGAAAAAAAAAAAAGCGTATATATATATATATAAAAAACACAACTTACCGAAATTTGGGTGAGGAAGGGCAGAAAGTGAAAGGCAGGAAAGAGCGTCTCCCGCTGTGCAGAAAAAAAGATGGCAAAAAGTCAGCAACATTTACACTCAAAGCAAACATCAAACATCATCAAACACACAGAATGAGACACTTTGATCTCCCTGGCTCCACAGGAAGCCGAGCATCTTTAGAAAATCCTCCAAATGTAAATTAATTTACTACAGAAAAGAGTTCCCGAGGCGCTGGTGTGCAAACCGAACCCCCAGACATCAGAGGGTTAAACCCAAAACTCCGCGGCTCAGTGGTGCCGGAGCGAAACTCCCACCAACAACCAAACTAAACACCCATGACACAATCTCACATTACTCCAGAGTCGATTACCGAACACACACACACACACACACAGAGGAATGTGTTTGTGTTAGCGCCTCAGCTCATCATTACTGACATCGCACAAGAAAACACTTTCTCCTCAGCAGGTTTCATTTCCAGAGGAGGCCTTTTCTCCTTCACCCGCTGTCGGAGGAGAGTTTGGGAAGTGTTGGCAAACGGCGGACTGTGTCTGCAGGCTTTAAGCTGACACTTCAGTTACACACTGAGACGAAGAGTCTCCTCCGACATGTGTTGCTTTTCTTTTTTTTTGTAATATTTGTGCTCGCGTAAGACGAGGATTTATTGAAGCCGAGATGAAAAGGTTGCATTTCGCCGAACGATACTGAACCGTGCGACTTAGAAACACTGTTCTAACTGTATTACAACTTTAATTTATGATTTTATTTTATTTTTTGTGTGTGTGTGTGCAGCGTTTATCCTTGAAACGGCTTCTATCGAGTTACAATGTGGAGTGTGCAGTCGCCCTATAGCAGTGTTTCCCAAATCCTGGCCCTCGTGGCCTTCACTACCCTGCACGTTCTAGATGTTTCCCTGCTCCAGCACAACTGATCCAAACAATCATCTCGTCATGAAGCATCTGCAAAAGCCTGATAACGACCCACTCACTTGAATCAGGTGTGTTGGAGGCGGAAAACATCTCAACTATGCAGCACACGGGTCCTCTGGGACCAGGATTGGGAAGCACTTTGACTTTTTATTCTTAATTGTTTCAAGAAATGTCTTCATACATAAAACCCAAATCTATTCTAAATGCTGTAGTATATGGGCCAGGCCTGTATGTGGCGCTGTAACGCAGCCACAGAAATTGAAGAAGACGACTACGATGAAAATGGCAAGAGAGAGGTGATGTTGAGATTTTTTGCTACTGATTTTCCAAAAAACTGCGTTTAAAGTCTAACAAAACGTTGATTCCGTGAGGTTAAAAAGTCAATAAGGTACTTAAATTGTGTGGATTTCCTTAACTTCTCTTATTGTGGCAAAGCTGTAAATTACTTAAGTAAATGAGAAGGAAAAATACAATTCTGATCAAATAAAAAGAGCAATAATGAAATTGTTCATAGCAACAGTATTGAGTTTTGGAGATTCATTTTTTAACAATCGTCAGAGTAAAGTCAACACACAAAATGTCCTCTGTAAAATCAACAGTTTTAATGACATAATGTTATCTTACTGTGTCTCCATGTTTTAGCCAAAGCTAAATGAGTCACATTAACTTAGTTAGCTTCGTTTATAGTCTTTTATAGTTCTTTATTTGCACAGTATGAACAAACAAAACAAAAACACATGCATGCAACGCCGAGAAGGCAGGAACATGAATAGAAATAGCTATAAGAAAAACAGTAGTTGTACTTTATAGTATATAGTAGTGACGTAGGCCTTTGCCATGGCTCCCAAACTGGTAGCTAACAAAATTAGCACCATTAGCATATATGTGGAGCCATGTTTGTGGGAACCTGATTGATAATAGACTCCATTTTGAAGAGTTTTCACCTCAAACTCAAAAAGTATTTTTAAATGTGAAGTTTTCTTCACACAGTAAACAGTTGTGATGTGTTGTAATATGAACTTTTATTGGTTCTAAGGCCCAAACCGCGCTATAGGATAAGAGGCTTAAATGTTTGTCTTGTAGCTCATGTTCATGCTAAGTGCAGCTAAGCTAACAGAACATTAGCACTGTGTCACTCACCTGATTTCCAGGAGCAAAAGGGCCACAGCTGGACCACATGTCTTATTTATCCTTCCTGGTTGTACCACTTTTGAATAGCAGTGGGGGTGGGGGAGAGAGTTATCAGTGTGTGCTGGTTTAAAGTGTGATTTCCTGAAGCTGCTGGTTCTGTCTGTGTCTGGATCTCGAGTCTAGTTTAGTTTGTGGTTTGTCGTCAAAGTTGCTCACACAGTGACACTTATGTTTCCCTGCTTGAACTCAGTGAACTCCCCCTGCTGGTGGTTTAGTCCAATCAAATCACTCACCTGGTGAACAGTATGGTGGGGTTTAACGTTAACTGCCATGGAAGTGAATACTACAATAACTAGCAAAACAGTTAAAATATGAATTGAATATAGTTTTAAAAAAGTATGAAATTGACCAAAACAGGAAGTGGCAGATTTTATTCTTGTGATTTGATGAGAAACTGCATATTTTTCCATTTCAAGTAGTAAAAATCGGACATTTCCAGAGGAGATCTACTTCAAGCGGAAGGTTAGAGGAAGTTATGCTTATTATTTCCCTCTAATATTACATAAAACTTGCATTTTTGTGCATCTATTTATCATTAAAATAATACAAGCCATTACAAATTATGATGTGGTGCACGTCAAACAGAGGAGACACCGGTGCACCGTGTGACGTCACAAGCCAAAAACAAAACATTTTTTGTTTCTTATAGATGTGGACCTAAAATTGAAGTAGTCCAACCACTAGGGGGCGACACTACTGGTTGCCAAATGAACTGAATTTGAATAAAAATGGAAAGTCTGTACTTCTCACTTGATGTATTATGTCACTTAACGGCGGTTTCCCTTATCCGTGCTGTGATGACCACGCCCACGTTGAGGAAGTACTATAGTCATGGAAAACCGCGGCGTGACGTGTAAAAGCGCCATTATGCGCTTCTCATATTCAAAAATTCTTCAGCACGGAAACATGAAAGCGGCAATAGACGTGTTGTTGCGCGTTCAGAGTGTGTGCGAGTCTCCTTAAACGACAACACACTGCTTCCAAATCAGTTTACCTGCAGCAGGACATGCTGTCTAAACATGTGTCCTTCAGACGTGAGCTTATCCACCGCTGCCTGACATGCTTGTCTTTTCCCTGTCAGTGTGAAATAGCTGCTAAATGTGAGAGGAGAGCTCTGTGTGTGTGTGTGTGTGTGTCTCCCTCCCTCACACCGCGGCCCCCACTGCCCCCTCCAACCTGCCTCAAGGTCCTATAATCTTTTTACAATGTGTTGAAACAGAGCAATAAATCTGTTAGCTTACAATCTAATTTCCCTGGCCTTTTCCAGAAATCCTCATAAACTTTTGCCGCCCCCATTAACGGCCCTATTGAATCAAAGCGCTTAATCTGCTTCCAGGTGAGGGGTCAGAAAATGAATGCTTTGAGATCCATCACGCTGACGGGAGCAGAGAAAACTGGGCGAGGGAGAGCGGCGGGGAAAAGGGCAGCGTCTCCTCCTCATAGGTCAATAGCAGCCAAGAGAGTCAGTCATTCACGTTTTCCCTCAGTGTCGCTCTCATTTTCCATTTAATATGGACATCCAATTAATGTGGGCACGTCTGCGGCGGCTGGGATCCCGGTGAATTATGGTCCATCGTCCCCTCAGTTATGGCTCGGCGAGAGGACAAGGAGACGAGAGGAGAGGAGAGGAGACAAGAGAGGAAAAATGGGAAATGACGCGGACATGGAAACAGGACTAGATGACATTGAAGGAGTTGAGGAGTTAAAAGGAAAGTAGGAAAGGAGTGATGAGCGGGGGAAACAAGGAGGATAAAGGAAAGGAACTAAACAGGGGTGAGGAAAGAGTTAACAAGGGGACATGAAGAGGGCAAGAAAGAAAAGAAAACATGGAGAGGAATTACTAAAGAGGGGAAATGAGAGAGAGAGGGATGATGAGACTAAGGAGAGGAGGTGGTTACTGAAGAGAGGAAGGAAAGGAAATAAGGAGAGAAGGGCGTCACAATGAGGAGAATCAAATACATAAGACAGAAAAAGGAAAAGGAAACAAGAAAAGGAGCAGATGACATTAAAGGGAAGGAGTTAAGGAGAGATGTGGCAAAACAGGGAGGATAAAGGAAAGGAACTAAGGGAGTGAGGAGAGGGTAAGAAAAGGACATGAAAGGAGTGAGAAAAGTTTAGATGGAGAGGAAATACAAGGGAGAGTAGAGAGAGGGACGATGAATAAAGGAGAGGAGGTGATTACTGAAGAGAGGAAACATCAAGGAAAGGAAATAAGGGGAGTAGGAGGTCACAATGAGGAGAATCTAAAATATATAAGATGGAAAAAGAAAAAGGAGCAGATGGTAAATGAGAGATAAGGGAAAACAAGGACAGAGGAAACAAACTAAGTAGGAGTGAGGAGAGGAAAGGGACGTGAAGGGTTAGATTTAGGAAATAAGGAGACAGGGAAGTCAGGATGAGGAGAATCAAAGATGTAAGAAGCATCAAGGAAAGGAAACAAAAAAGGATTAGGTGGCATTAAAGTAAAGGAGTTGAGGAGTGAAAGGGAAAGTAGGAAAGGAGAGATTAGGCAACAAGGAGGATAAAGGAAGGGAACTAAGTGAGTGAGGAGAGGGTAAGGAAAGGACAAGAAGGAAATACAAGGGAAAGTAGAGAGAAGGGAGGTGATGACTGAAGAGAGGAGGAAATTAAGGGAAGGAAATAAGGAAAGAATGAGGTCAGGATGAGAAGAATCAAATAAATAAGTTGTAAAAAGAAAAGGAAACAAGAAAGGATATGATGACATTAAAGGGGAGGAGATAAGGAGTGAAAATGGGAAAGAAGAGATGAGGGAAAAATAAGGATAAAGGGAACAAACTAAGTGGGAGTAAGAAGAGGGTAAGAAAAGCACATGAGGGGGGTGAAGAAAGGAAAGAAGGAGAAGTTAAACGGAAGAGGGGAAGGAGAGAAGGAGATGATTAAAAAGGGTTGGAGATGTTTCTAAGGGGAGGAGACAAGAGAAGGAGAAACATAGAAAGGTAATAAGGAGAAGAAGTCAGGATGAGGAGAATCAAAGGAAAAGTAAATAAAGAGGAAATGAAACAAGAAAAAAGTAGATGACATAAATACTGGAAAATAACAGTGGAGGGGTGAAAAGGGAAGGAGAGAGGAGGAATAACATGGAAAGAGGACAGTAAAAGAAATGGAGCAAGGAATCAAGGAGGGGATGGAAAAGGAAACAAGGAAGGAAGAAGGGAAAAACACACATATGAGAGTTTTCCAGAATCAGTGATAATTGATTGTTGTGGCAGCGATGGCTGCGCGTGATTGGCTGAGAGGAGGACGAGCGAGATTAGATTGCAAGGTGGAGCGAGAGACACCTGTGCTGTGTGTGTGTGTGCGTGTGTGTGTGTGTGTCCGTGTGTGTGTGTGTGTTTGTGTGCGTGTGTGTGTCCAAACAGTATTACACCAGGGTCTGCAATATTAAACCTGGACAGCAGCACCTTATTGTCGTAGCAACAGGGATTTGTCATTGTACCTCATTATCCAATTAACACTATGTGAGCCCGCGGCCAAACACACACACACACACACACTGGACCCTCCTCTGTGTGCGCGCGTGTGTGTGTGTGTGTGTGTGTGTGTGTGTGTCTTTTAATATGTGGATTTCAACAAAGTTTAAAACAGGAAATGTTGAAGGGAAACTTTGAGCTCTGCAGGCTCTGCTACACAAAACTACCAAATAAAATCAGAAGAAGAAGAGTGAGTATTATGGTCTGTATTTATATAGAGCTGCTTCACACCACAGTTTTCACCCATTCACACACTGCAACATGGGGTTAAGTGACTTTGCTCAAGGACACATATAGACTAGCAGAGCCAGGAATTGAGCCCACAACCTTCCAGTACTATCCAGTAAAATACTTTTACTTCATGTCATAAACTTTAAGACTTTTACTTAAGTAATATTATTAAAAAAGTGACTTCAACTTCTACCAAAGTCAAATACTTTTACTCAAGTATCCTGAACGCAGAACTTCAAGTCTGACTCCAGTCCGATTAAGTGTGCACATGCAGGAGTAGTCAGACTATGATTCACATTATCCAAGTATGTTAGTCCAACTAACACTGGCTCGATTTAAGTTACTTCTGATACCGAAGTACAGTAAATGCAGTCTTGTATGCAGTACCTTGAAGGGATAATTCAGTAAAAGTACAAATATCTTAACAGAAAATGACTTTGGCAGAGGTTGAAGTCACTTTTTTTATAATATTACTTAAGTAAAAGTCTTAAAGTATAAGGCATTTATTGTACTTCAGTATCAAAAGTAAGTTCCTGATATAAAATGTACTTAAGTTTTAGAAGTAAATTGAGTCGTAGTCACTCAGTGGTAGGTTGTGGGTTCAATTCCTGGCTCTGCAAGACACTTAACTCCATGTTGAAGTGTGTGCATGTAAGTAACAAAGTAACAAAGATACTTAGAGGAAATGTAGTGGAGTAAAAGTAAATAAATGTAAATAACAAAGTAAAGTACAGATACGTGGATTTTGTACTTAAGTACAGTAACAAAGTATTTGTACTTGGTTACATTACAACACTGAGTAAATGTCATAAACTTTACTTAAGTATTATTGTAAAAAGTGACTTCAACTTTTACCAAAGTCATTTTCTGGTAAGATACCTTTACTCAAGAATCCCTTTAAGGTATTTTCTTCATGACTGGTCGTATCAAAGCTGTTAATCATGTCACGTCTGGTTTGTTTGTTGTTATTAAGAGCGAGAGTTTCCTTCTTAATCCGCCTCATCGAGCTTTAATAACACTCCCCGGCAAATCCAAATTCACACGCTAAAAAAACCCACAGCGGTCTGTCCTCGCAGCAGCCGCTGGGGTCAAAGGTCACGCGCTGAAACCTTAAGTGGAGACTGAATGAAAAGAAAACAAACTAATAAAACGAGCAAATCAAAACCCGGCTCATCCGAGCATTTCCCCCCAGATTTGGAGGGGAAATAAAAAAAAGAAAAAGAAATGTGCGTTTCATTAAATGCTAATATCGGCGATGAGCTCCGCGGGCTTTGAGTCGGACCGTGTCACAAACAGATTTCTGCCTCGTTCCGGAGGCAAATACGGGAGTTATTGCAAAGGATACAGGAAGTATTTCACGGCAGAGCCCCCTTAAATCCTGATATCAGAGGTTTTCTTATTAAAACATGTGAAACATTCGGTTCTCAGAGGCTCACAGAGACAGACTGGAGTCAGTCACACACACACACACACACACACACGTCCTCCCTGAACACACTTCTGTGCAAAGACACAATATTTGTCTGTGTCTCTTGATGTTTATTGCATTTTAAGGCATTTGATCTTTCATCCAAACTGATCTTTTTAAATATTATACAATGTCCAGCTGTGCACATTTTTGGTGACCTGTCCAGGGTGTGACCCCGCCTTTCGCCTTTCGTCAGCTGGAATTGGCACCAGCGAGCCCCCCGCGACCCTCATGTGGCGAATAAAGCAGTAGAAGATGAATGAATGAATAAATGGACTTTAAGTAGAAGCTACAGTGTCTTCATCCACATGGAAACCCAAAATGTCCCCATACGATCTTTTTCTTTGTCGTGTTTTAAAGGTTTTCCTTAAAAACAAAATGTCTTAATCCACACAAGGAACCCCTCAAAATGACTCGAAGCGCTGTAGTCATACACCAACGGTGTCTCTTGAAAAGGGATTTTAATCCCAAAGCAGTAGAAGATGAGTGGCTGAGACTTTAAGTCAAAGCTACAGTGTCTTCATCCACGTGGAAACCAGAAATGTCCATTTTCCTTTGTCGTCTTTTAAGAGTTTTCCTTAAAAACAGCATTGTCTTTCACAGAAATGTCTTCATCCACACACAGAAACCCCTCAAAATGACTCTGCAGTTAGTAGCTGTAGTACATATGCCAGGCCTGTACGTGGCGCTGTAGCGACCTGGAAAACAAATGTCTGAAGTGATCACCCCGGGAGAGTTTAAATCACTTTTTAAAGGACAGAGAAAAGATGAGACTTTCCTTACCTGGTTAAATAAAGGATAAGCAGTATATATAATGTATGGTTACAAGCTAGAAAGTGAATCTGCAATGTTGTATTATGACCCCTAAGGCCACCGTAGGTTTGGTTTGATGTTCTTATCCTTTATTTTTACACATAACTGCTTGTTTACTGCAGTTTAAAATCCATGCGTAGCTTGTGTCACTTTGCCTCATCATGTGTTACTTAAATAGTCAAGTGGATGTGACATAAGTGAGAAATCATAAAGTATAACTTGTACTCATCTTCAATAATTTGTCACGTTTAGTGTAAAAATCGAGGCCACTGAGGTCAGTCAGTGTCGGAATCTCTACTTAGATAATAAAGCGTAAATAATACATTTGATTCCGTGCAGGAGGATTTGTGGCCTTGTAGGAAACTGGAGGAGAGTGCGTGTGTTTGTGCGTGTGGGTGTGTTTTGTCAGAGTGTGTGTGTGTGTGTGTGTGTGTTTTTAAAGGCCTAATGTTTCCTGACATCCCACAGTTAAAGTATCATAGCGGCAGAATGATCGCCCCTGGCTAGTATGGAGGAGACTGCCTGGGGCCTTTCGCTCTGGGCAAGAGTGTGTGTGTCTGTGTGTGTGTGTGTGTGTGTGTGTGTGGTAAAACAGCCTTTCAACGTGCAATATTCTCCTTGTCATCAGCTTAAAAACGGCTAAACAGGACATTCGGGCGTTCAGGGAGGAAAAAGAGAGGAGACTGAGATAGAAGAAGAGGAAGCGTCGCGGCCTGGCTCTGCGCCCGACTCCTCTTAATGATGGAGGAAATGAAGACGAGGGATGAAGGAGGAAGAACAAAGACGAGAGAGAGAGAGAGAGAGGGAGAATCCCCGTCGACTCTTGTTATCTCTGTTATCCCTCTGTGAGGGTGAGTGTTGTTGCTCCTGAAAATAATCTTTAGCCAGATTTATAATAATCAGCAGTGAATTATTCAAGTGTCTCAGGCTCAGAAGTGCACAGTGGTGGTTCTAAGTGTAGTTTCCTCCGGTTTGAAGTGCAGGAGGCAGAGGGATAACGATGGACTGAAGGTCTGATCTCCTCTTGTTATTATGTGTTTTAGTTTGTAGGCTCCAGATCTCCAGCTCCTGTTAACAGGCAATTAGCACCAGGCCCGAGCCTGACGGCAGATTATCACAGTGGTACAATGCGGGAGATCTTCTCTTTGGACAGGATTAGAAATGAGCATAATCCAGGAGGAACAACCCTTGTTGTTTGGAGACAACAAGGGTGAGAGGCAAGATGGAGGCCGATGTGGCGACCCCTGGAAGGAGACGCTGAGAGAAGAAGAAGAACGAGTTGTATATATGATTTATTTATACTCTTCCTTGAAGTTATTTCATGTCACAGTTACACGAGTAGAGCTTTGATTCACATGCACAAGACCTTCTCGTCAGCGTGAAAGAAGACAAATCTGAGCCTTTATGGTCACAGACGGCACATTACACAATTATATTTACAGCAGGAGCCAAGTCAGCTCTATACAGAGACGGCCATGTTTTTACAGTAGCCCACAATGGACAAACTAAATATCTATTTTGATTTTTGATGCAGATTGAAGGTTACACAGGTTCTGGAAAGGAAGAGTGAGCTCTAAATCTAAATCTCTTGAGAATCAGCCGTTAATCACGGATGACGGATCGTCTTACGTGACTTTCCTATTCCCGTAGCAGCCTCCGCGCCCTCTATTGACGGGCCGCCACTGATTGTAACCCACTTGAACGCTCAGCTTCAGCTGTTCTCTACGTAATGACACAGAATAAGTTTTTGAGCTTCTCTTCCACGGAAGCTCGGCTTCTCTGGGAGTCAGTGGAGCCTAACCCGTGGACGGGGCACGGATGCTGTGTTTCTGCATGATGATTGAAGGAACTGTGTTATAGGCGGAGCCAGTTTGTGATTGACAGCGTTGCAGGAACATACACAACATCAGGCGGATTTTTGCCGCAGTCCTATGCGGATTTTGCTAGAGAAGTCTTTCGACAGACAGCTGCTCAGCGACATACAGTAGACCATTTTCAAGTGTACATGTGCACCGTAAATAAAGACACTATTATAGCATTTCATTTCCCACTTCTAGTTGTTAGTTTGCAGAACTTATGTAAGAATACCTGCGCCTGTTTCAAAGACCAGTAAGGACAGATGATGTTAAAAACCAGGTTTTATTGTCAGGGCTGGTTAAAAACCTGACAGTGAGTCTAACATACACACAAAGCAGATGTAATATTAGGCCAGAGCTACAGTGGTGTTTGGCCTGTAGCTGCGTCTGTGCAGGAGAGAGTGTGAGAGCAGGGGAGGGGCAGGGTACAGTAGTGTATAATGGTGTGCAGTGTGGAGTCCAAATCACAGATGAAGTTATTTCACACTCAGTCTGTGAGTGAAATGGGAGCCCCGGCGATAGCATCTCCTCCCCCAACCTCCCCCCTCGCGCCCGCTCCCTGTCAGCTGAGCTTTTGATCTTCCCGAGCGGAAGAGTGGAAACGATGCGTCCGTGCGAGTTTTTACAGCAAATCAGTGCCGGACGATTCTCTGCCGCTCTGTGGCCCACATTCTGTGTCATTTTCACAGGGGAAGAAAAAAAAATACAAAAAATACAAAAAAAAAGTCGCCGAGCCCGAGAGTTCAAAGCCGGCAGCTGAGATGAGACGAGTCACGAGGAATTCCATTAGCAGCCGCGACTGTCCCAGTTGATCAGGTGGAGAAGGGAATATTGTCACGGCTGCAGGACGAGCGTGCAGAGCTGCAAACGCTGTGACTGTGACTCTCACCTGGAACATTCTCTGCACGACACACTGTGATCGCAAATCTTTACAAAGGGATTAGAGAACAGTCGCTAAAAGGTAATACTTAAGTAAAAGTCACCTTTTTTTATAATATTACTTTAAGTAGAAGGTCTGTGAGTGTCTTAAATCATACGTCATACATGTGGAGGATGAAGACTCTTTACTGATCGTTTCAAATGTGTTCTAATCCCATCAGATTAGATGGTTCACGTGGCTTAGCTACATGCAGACATGTGACGTCATTAACAGACACCCAGTGCGTTTACATGCATGTTAAGAGTCCGATTTTAGTCGGTTTTCAGGATAACGTGATAGTTGTCATAGTCTGACTACACTTAGTCAGACTGGAGTCAGACTTGACTCCCCCGGTCTTTCCAATCCAATCCAAATTTATTTCTATAGCACAAAAGTGATGCTTGAGTAAAAGTGTGTCACCAGAAAATGACTTTGGTAGAAGTTGAAGTCACTTTTTTCAATAATATTACTTAAGTAAAATACTTAAATTATATGACATTTACTCTACTTAAGTATCAAAGTGTACTTGAGTTTTAGAAGTCAAAGTGAGGAGTTAGGATTGAGTCATGGTGCTCAGTGGCAGGGCAAATTGTCTTTCCACTGGAAGGTTGAGGGTTCAATTCCTTATTTTAAGTCCTTTTTATAAATAACAAAGTAAAGTAGCGAAAGTATTTGTACTTTACATTACAACACTGTTACAAAGACACATTTGAATTGATTAAAAGTCACAAAATCACACAAAAACAACATCCTGTAGCGACAAAGTCTGTTTGGTGTTCGTACCACAGTGTGTTGACTGAACAAATACTGTAAGGTGAACACAAATCTCTGGTTGACTGATGCTGTTGACTGATCACTGAAATTTACCAACAACTCAAGTTATTTCAATTCTATTTTCTCTAAAGATTTCCTTGATTTAGAATCATAAAAATGCACATTTTCTCTCAAATGAAGGGGATTTTTTTCATGTCTCATGCTCGTGCGGATGAGAGGAGGAGTCACTTACCATGACTCAGCACAAAGACCAGGATTTAAAGTGCGTTTTGTCACTTTTACACTGATCTTTTTTGCTTTAAGATGCTTTTGCCTAAAGTTTCTCACTCCTCTAACTCACAAATATGTTTCTACTGAGCAGCAATATTAAGCCTTCTGGTATATGTAATCCAGATTAGGTCATATCACAACAGTTTAGGGTTCAGAATATTCAGATAATGTAAATTACTTTAGTTTGAAATGTTTTTCAAATAGAAAAAAAGGATACAGAAACATTTATTTTGCAATTTAATTATTCCTAAACCAACGTGTACAAAAGAAAAGGTCGCAACGTCCCACTTGAGTTTTCACGTGAGTCATAATCGCACTGTACAATGTGACATGAGCTTTGGTCGACAATTACAATCATATTAATGACAGAACTATTAGTTTACATGAGATAAACGAAAACGTTAGGTGTTTTATTCTGTTCCAGGACAAACAGGAGGACGACGTGAGGTTAGATAAGAGCCGAGATGACGTTGAAACAAACTGAACATCCTTATCATCCAAACCACTTTATCAAAAACAAACATGAGCTCATTAGTAATGTCAGTAATACGCAGTAAACTCGTCGCTCGGTAAACTCTGGCTGTTTACTAAACGGTTACTTCATTGTTTGCTTGTGGTTTAAATGAGTAAACAGAAGGTTTCTTTGAACTCAGGAGTCCATTTTAGCTTAAGATAAGATAAGACAAGATAAGATAAGATAAGATGAGATAATCAATAAATAAACGTGCTTTTTTTAAGATGAGAAGTTTGAAATCAAAGCCAACATGCGGTTAATAGGGTAATTTCACTCTTAGGCACCAGAGAGGAGAGAGTTTTTATACTGTTCAATTTCAAATTCAATGCAAATTTGGTGTTTGTGTACAAACAGTTGTTTGTTTTCCATGTTAAATTGTTAGTAAACTAGTTGAACATGCAGTTCATTGTAAATAACGGCCAGATATTGAAAGTTATTCTGGGGCAAAAGCACAGGGCATCACAGGGCATTTTCTGGCCCAGGTGTCAATTGTGTTAAATCTTGCACGGGTCGTTGTGGATGCAGCGTGAAGTGGCCATCCCAGAATCACGCTCCTAACGCTCTGTTTCATGTTGAATTCAGATGTCAGGAGGTCAGCGTTTGTCGCTCCCAAGCAAAAACACATTTTAACGCAGCGATGAAAAGTCAGACAAATACCACACACTGTCTCTCTCTCACACACACACACACACACACACTTCCTGTGATCATGTGGAGTGAAAGCAACATGCAGGCAGTGCGGGTTGAGCCATGAATCATGACTATTATCATTAGGTTAAGCACCGACCGACCCCAAAGGCAGTGAAAGCCTCGGTGGAGAGACGACACTCCAAATGAGCCTGATTGTTATTATCGTCCTCCAAATGAGAGTGATTAGTATTGATGTCTAAATGAGCACTGGGGTTATTATTTCCCTGATTATTATTATTGTTCTTATTATTATGTGTGTCTGTGGCGGCGTTACACGAGGCGCGGGGGCATCTTTGCTTCATTCACTTTTAATTCCACAGGCCGCCACCGCCATCGTCAGCGGCGCCGCGCGGTCGCCGGGGACGCACACGTGCACGCCGATCTAATGAAAAAAAAAGACACGTAGAACGTGTGCGGGAAAAGTTGCTGCACACGTCTTCCTCTAAACACAGAATAAATAATAGATAAATCATCGCTACGCAGAGCAGAGATCACATGTTCCCTCCTCGATTAACGTGATCGACGTGAGACTAATCGTCGCTGCTAATCGCTGAGCAAACATGGCGGCGTTCCGTCGCTCTTTTGTTGTTAACTGTGATCACGAGGACGAGGGAAAGACTAAATATCACTAAGATATTTGTTCTAAATGATGGAGTTGAGGAATGAGGCCCATCTGTGTTCACTGTGCAAGCATCTGTGTGTGTGTGAGTCATGTTGTGGGGACCTGAATCTGTTTCTAGACTCACATTGTGGGGACAAAAAGCAAGTCCCTTAAGTCCCTTAAGGTGAAGACGTGTTGTATGTTGAGAGTGAGGTGAGGTCAAGGTTAAGGTCATGGTTAAGGTGAGAGTAAGTCTCCAGGAAATGAGTGTAAGTCAATGTAGTGACCTTTTTCTGTCATGGACACTGACCTTGTCAGGAGCAGTAGTCCTCATGGAGACCTGGTAAAAAACCTGGTCCTAATGAGGCAGACCCTCATTTCTGAGGAACGGGTTGTGTTTGGACGTCGATGCAGAGTCCTGAGAAGAATAGCTGTGTAGACCTGTGTGTGTGTGTGTGTGAGTACTTACTTGTATCTTTGTGGGGACATTTTTGTCTGGGCACCACAACTTTAAAGGGCTTTTCCAGGGTTAAGACCTTGTTTTAAGGTTAAGGTTAAGGGTTAAGGGAAGAAACTTAGTTGTGATGGTTTAGGTAACAGACTAGGGAATCCATTATGTCCTAATAATGTGTCCTCACTACGATATGAATATAGTTATGTGTGTGTGTGTGTGTGTGTTCTTGTATTTGTCGCTTTGTGAGGACCATAAATTGTATAAAACACAGTGAGGATATTTTGGCAAAGTAAGGACATTTTAGCTGGTCCTCACATCTTTAAAGGGCTTTTTTGGGGGTTAACGCCTGGTTTTAGGGTTAGGGTTAGAGATCAGGGTTATAGTTAAGGTAAGGTGCTAGGAAATACATTATGTTTATGAGGTGTCCTCACTAAGACATGAAAACAAGTTTGTGTGTCATGTTGTGGGGAATTGTCTTCCTTATGGGCACAAAAAAAATGAGGTTTAAAGGTGAGGGCATGGTTAGTCGTATGGTTAGGATGAAGTTAAGTTAAGGCCAGTAGTCATCATACAACTCAATGTAATGTCCTCTGAGGGCATGGAAACCAGACTGCATGTGTGTGTGTGTGTGTGTGTGTGTGTGTCGGGACAGCTGTCAGATCACAGCGCTGATTGGCCAATATGACAGGCGTCAAAACTCGCCGTGGGAGGAGAAAGGAGGGGGGCGGGCGGCCCAGCTGTCAATCACTGCCAGTCACACGTGTCCACCTCAGCCAACAAAGCATCACCTGCGTCCACACACACACACACACACACACACACACACCTAATCCACAGATCCTCATGCACACAAACCCCCAAACACAAAAAAAGTTCTCCTCTCCTGTGCACACACACACACACACACACACATGTTGAGTGAGTCTCTATCACTCACACACACACACTCTGTCATCAGTCTTAACACAGACAGGCATTCACTTTGACAGAGTAATTATGACGTCCCACTCTGAGCGAGCCCTGGGCTGAAAGGTGAGAGTTATCGATCCCACACAGGAGGAAATTTATCAATGTCCAAGCGCTCAGCTCTGACAGGAACCCAATCCACTTAGAGCGCAATGTTCAAACTGCTCAGGTCTGCTCTGAAAACACCAGCTCTGCTCACTGCAGAGCACACAGGGGGGGACGCAGGGTGGACACTGTGGACACTGGGATGGCCCCGAGCGCTCGGACGCAGAACAAAGAGTCGCTTTGGCACTTTTTGTTTTTGGGGTGAAAACTTTCTGTGCATCAGAACCGACTTTATGATTTTAATTCATTTCTATTATAACTGAGAGGTTTTTAAATCATGTCAAGAGAAGAAGTTTCGTCAGAGTTTTGGATACGATTCCTGACTTTTTGGAAAAGTGTGGTAACGATTGTTTTCAACATTTTAACTTTCCGTTACACTTTTCCGATAAAAGTTTTAGCGATATTTGAGAGTTTTTTTCATTACCTAGGTGTTTCCTTTGACAGTTTTTTTTATTGCAGTAGTGATGATTTCTGTCAATCTGTTGAGTAACAAAAACAGGAAGTGGCTAAGAGGCTTTCATCATCGGGGCAACAATAATATGGAAACTTGTGTCATTTTAGCTCTCACCAGTGGCGTGCCCAGACATTTAGAAGGGCAGGGGCGAAAATGAAAAGGGTTCCTACTGCAGGCTGACCCTGAGGACTGAATTTCCAAAACATTATTGTTCAATTAAACAAGTCGAAGCTGTGTTTTGTAGCAAAGCTTGCCCCATTATAAAGCCTTGCTATGTTTATTGATATCCAAATGAACTGTTGTTGTTTTTTTAAACGTTAATGCGGGTCAGAGTGATTATGTATTTGTAGTTTTTTTACCTGATGCAAAAAGTAACTGAGCCCCCACATCTTTATTCATGAACTCCATTCAAAACCCATGGCTTGTGACTCAAGAGGGCATTTTTGTATGTTTTTTGTAAATTTTTTGTTAATTTTTGTAAATTTTTATAAAAATGTTGTCAATTTCTGTCCATGTTTTTGTCCATTTTTGTCCATTAGGACACTCCCTGGTCAATTAGTGCACAGCACATTTTCTTTCTACATTTTTGATTTGACATATACATAGATTTGAATGATTCTATTATCTCATGTGCCCCTAGTGGCTGGATATAATAAACACATTTGAGGTTTGTCCCCAGAGACGCATCGTTGTCATGTAAAAGCCAGGGATCGAACCCTAATCTTCCATTTGACACTGGACGACCACTGTTCCATCCAAATCAAATTTCTTCTAAATTCCTGAAATATCGTAATGTTTTTCATCAAGAAACTAAATCATTCAAATGATCCAAAAAATTTAATGAAAAAATGTTGAACAACATGACGAATGTGAGTCAGTGTCGTTTATAATTTGCTGTTTGTTTTCCTGCCGTGAAACTTCATGTTTTTATGATGAAAACCAGTATGAACCAGTTAATGAGTTACAGTGCTTTGGTAAATAATGACAGCAATAATCATTAAAATAGATATTAAATATTGAGATAAAAAAAAAAAGACAAGTATGAGAAGATTTAATCTGAGTGTGAGCAGCGTGGTGGTGTGGTGGAGTTTGCATATAGGACACAAACAGGAAGTGGACAACTAAGAGACACACACGTTTAGTTTAAAACTTCAAAATAAAATCATTTCAATCACAACTGTTTAATATGACAGACATGAACAACTTGATAGATAGAAACTCTAATGGTAAATTTAAATATTAGGATATTTGTATGGAAGTCGCATCTTTGGAGGATTAGGGCCACATGTGAACATTTAATTATAACTTTATTCCATTTATTTTCTCAAAAATTCAAAATTCTGACTGATTTTTCATTTATACTGTATTTAACTTTAAAAAAAAAAAATATTCACATTGTATGGCCCTAATCAGCTGCCGTAGGATGGCCATGAGTCAATTGGATTTCTGCATAAGTTGATCATAGAATGTGATCTGATCTTCATCTAAGTCACAACAATAGACAAACACTGTCTTATTAAACACATACCTCACAATTAAACGTTTTCATGTTTTTATTGAACACACAATGTAAACATTCAGAGTGCAGGGTGGAATAAGTATGTGAACCCTTGATTTAATAAGTGATTGACCCTCCTTTGGCAGCAGATCAGACCTGCACAACAGTCAGGAGGAATGTTGAACCACTCCTCTTTACAAAACTGTTTCAGTTCAGCAATATTCTTGGCATGTCTGGTGTAAATCACTCTCTTGAGGTCATACAACAGCATCTCAATCGGGTTGAGGTCAGGACTCTGACTGGATCACTCCAGAAGGTGTATTTTCTTCTGTTGTTGATTTACTGTTGCTTCACCCGTCCTTGGTTGCGCTTCCGTTGGTGGACAGCTGGCCTTAAGTTCTCCAGCAAAAATGTCTTGATAAACTTGGGAATTCATTTTTCCATTGATGATGACAACCTGTCCAGGCCCTGAGGCAGCAAAGCAGCCCCAAACCAGGAGGCCTCCTCCACCATAGTTCACAGTCGGGATGAGGTTTTGATGTTAGTGTGCTGGGCCTTTTTTTCTCCGAACATAGCGTTGTGTGTTCCTTCCAAAAAACTCAACTTTGGTTTCATCTGTCCACAGAATATTTTGCCACTAGTGCTGTGGAACATCCAGGTGCTCATTTGCAAACCTGGACAGGAGTGGCTTCCTCCGTGTTGTCCTCCCATGAACAACACTGTAGATCTTACATATGGTAGATTTGTCAACAGAGATGTTAGCATGTGTGACATGCTAGGATTCTTCTTCAGGTCACTGAGCGGTCTGCGCTGTGCTCTTACAGTCGTTGTTACAGGAAGGCCACCTTCTTGAGAAGAGCAACCTCAAAACTGGTGTTTGTTTTTATGGGGCGGGGCAACTTTAACCCACACCTCCGACCTCGTCCCATTGATTGGACTCCAGGTCGGCTGACTCCTGACTCCGATGAGCATTGGAGAAATCATTAGCCTAAGGGTTCACATACTTTTTCCACCCTGCACTGTGAATGTTTATGTTGTGTGTTCAATAAAAACATAAAAACAGACAATTGTTTGTGAGGTATTAGTTCAAGAAGACTGTGTTTGTCTGTTGTTGTGAAGAAATCTAGATAATTCCAAAGGGTTCACATACTTTTTCATGTTGTCATAAAGCAATAAATAAGTAATAGTGTAGAATGTATGTCATTCATAAGAAGATTCATTGCGTCTAATGTGATATAAAGAAAGTCACATTTCATTATTAATCATAACTGTGTCATAATAGTATTCATTCATTTATGGACTCTAACTTCCTTGTTTGTCATTTCCATGCAGATAAAGTATGGAATATGTTCCTTTTCTACACCAGTAAAGAAAAATAATACAAACAAACAAACAAAACAAAACAAAAGTGGGAGGGAAGGGAAGGGTGGGGGCGGTCATTTATTATTTCCCTTCAAAACACTTCAGTGCAATTTTCTGGATCATAAAGAAACAGAACCTTTGCCTCCATTTATAGTAGTGTGGTCAATATTTCTGTCACAGGGACCGTTTTCAAAATGACACTGTCATGAGAGAGAAGTGTCGAGTGACACGTCAGCAAAAAAGGAAAAAAAGAAAAAGTGAGGTGAAAAATACATCCATTAGAGACGCAGGAGTGTGTGCGTGTGTGCGTGTGTTTTAAAGTTTTGATCCCACACACCGCAGTGCTCTCTGTGTTATTTATCTTCCCACTCATCGACTCCACCATCATCGCAGCCGAGCACCTGTGGACATTTGCCTACGGCCCGCGGCCGTGTCCGCACCTTCATTTTTCTCAGACAATGAGTGGAATCATTTCGCCCTCTCGCGCAGACCCCTCCATCATTATTGACACAGAATTATTGATCAGGACCTCGGCTGCTAAATTACAACCTATTAGTCAAACTCTTTCCTCTCCACACACACACACACACACACACACACACACACATGTTCCATAGTTGTGCAAATATAGCCCAAGCTTGACGGAGTGAGATTCTGTTATTTTTTAAGGAGACGTACTCGGCGAGCGCAGATTAACAAACACATTCCTCAACATTAGTTGAAGGAAGCTGAGTTTCCAGGTGAAATCTGCAACAGTGGAGTCAGAGAGCAGCTACACCAGCTACACCAGCTACCTCACTTCATTTTTTTTTTTTTTTTGATGTTTAGCCCGAGGCCTATCCTACTAAAGAGAAGTAATTTGGCTTATCTTATCCCAGAGACCTAGCAGCTGCTTTTTATTCTTTTTTTGTGAGGTCTTTTTTTTCTCATTTAGTCCAACAAAGATTGTCCTCATAGATTGACCTTCTCCGTGCCTGCAGGCCGTTGCCCTCATGCCAGTAACTAGATAACACACTCTATCAGAGATTTGAGAAAATCATTGGGAAAGCAGTGGGGCTGATAGTGGCATCAATCCTAACCTGACACCAGGCTGGGTCAACCATTTATCTCTCCACACCGCCTCTGGTCACAACAGCGGCCATCTTGCTCTGCTACATCCTTCTTTAATAACCTTGGCCCGCGTCTCTTTGCAGTCTGAGAGGATAAGGCGCCGCGGCTCTCCTCGCCCGTGTCGCGCGCTGCTTTGTTTGCATTTTGCCGGGCGTGGAAATCGCACTCAAACGGACGCCGCGTTGTCTCAGATCGACAAGATTGTCCACTGACGAGCAAATACACACACACACACACACACTCGAGATGTGTTTAACAAGAGGCTCTCAAACTCGTTAGCATAGCAGTTAATGGTGACTCCAGTGTCATTAATTCCCCATGGTGTTTGACTTAAATGCTTCTATATTGGTGGAGTGAGAGATTCCCAGAGGCCTCCTAGAGCTGAGATCATTGTTTTTCACTTACTAACAATGAACTTATGATCAGAGGCGCCGTCGGGCTTTTAAAAAATGCCCCGTAGGATCATTACAGACCCTGTGTGTGTTTGTGTGTGTGTGTGTGTGTGTGTGTGTGTGTGTGCCAATGAGGCCAGGAGAGCAGCGGTGTGTCCGAGACTCATCTCGTTGCTCTGTGGCACAGCCAGGATGAGTGGGGAGGTTAAATGGGGCGTCATCAATCTCAATGAAGTGCAATTATTTTCTCACTTATTAATCATTGCGGGCTAATAGCTAGTGGCAACGCGGCGCCCGCCATTTGTCAAACTTAGCAGATTTCTGTAATTTTGTTTCCCCGCTCTCCCTCTAATGTTTGTGTAGACTTTGGCAGATATCTATGGACGGCCGCAATAAGTCTGTGCCTCCCAGTATCTATCTCCTACCTGCACCGCAGAACTAACTGAACTTCTCGCAGTTTCTCTGTGTGAGTGATTCCCTCCATTTCAGAGCTGAGTGACTATTTCATGGTCTGTGGCAGAGCAGAATGGAACGCTTTATTTGTCGGAGGTGCAGCGGCGACGGCGGCGACCTATTGATGGTTAACTACACTCAAACCCGTGCAAACTTAAACCATCACGCCGCAGCGCGCCGCGTGTTTGTCTTTCAAATTCTGCGAGTTTACCGTCCATGAATTTACATTTGATCAGACACTGAGGAGTGAAGCTCTGGCGCGGCGGCAGCCTGACATTTATAGGTGAGGCCATTATGTGGACTTTTATCGCACACGGTCCAGTTGGAACGAGGCCTAATCAGGTCCTGATTAAAGAGGGACTTAATAAGGTGAGCGGGTTAACGAGTTAAACCACTGGAGGTCAGAAAAAGCATTTACAGTTACTCTTCTTAGTCATTTCAAGCGGCACTAATCAGTATTTTTACATAAACGCATCATGTGATTGTTATGTGAACTAGTTTTAGCATTTTTTAGCTTGATACAAAGCTACTGATACAAAAAGACAGCTATTTTATATGTATCTGCTAAAGTTCAGATATTACCAACTATAAATTTGTTAAGCGGGTTAATCGATTTTAAACTCATATGAAACTCATTAGAAAGTTACATACGTATAAATACGTATAAATTGTAAAACAGAAAAACTGCATATTTGGGTTATGTGAGGGTACAACGTGGTGCAATGCATTTAAAGTACATGTAAACAGTATAACTAGAGAGAGAGAACGTGATTTTTGATGTTATGTTATTAATAAAGTTACTTGTTTTCTTATCAGGAAGTTAGAAACCCTATGTGTCAAACATACCAGTCCAGTGAAGTGCCGATGTTGCTACATGGCGCTGAACTAATGCTAACGTTGCTAAATGAGTCATGCTAGAATGCTAAAAACCACTCACAATAAGTGTACATGGTGATTCCAGTCCCTGGGTTCATCTAGAATGGAGATAATCACAGTTATTTCATGTTAGTGACTTCAAAACTAGCTTGTCAACATTTAAACAGTTATTATTATCTAAATGCCACACAACTTCATTCTTACAGTCATTTAAACTTCTGTTAGCATGATTTGAGGCTAGTTCTCCTCTCCAAAAACAGCTACTTCCTGTTAGCACTATTGCAGGTAGTAACCACTATTGACAGTTGTGGTTACTACCTGCCTTAAAACAAAAGAAGAAACACTTATACTAACCTCTAACGTGTATTTGTTTTAAAGGAATAACTACTTAAGTTAAGTATATCATTACTTTATTTTCAATCCTTGAAACTGTTGTAAATATTATGACAGGAAGTAGCCACATGTGCAACACAGTTGCTAGCCATTAGCTGGCTAATGTTAGCTGAAATCACGGATTATTATCAAAATGCAACAAAATGTAACATCAACTGCAGTTTTCAGGCACTAAGCGCATTTTTCTGTTATTTATTATCTATTGTATGTTTACAACTTGTTCTGGTGCCCACGTGACTATTTTTTAAGAATTATTTGAAATAAATGTAATTATTTGGAAATTTAAATGTAAAAAAAGTAATTAAAAAACAATATGTGCATAATTATACAGTTATATGTTCATAAATGGACATTAAACCTAATGGGTAGAACTGATGATGAGTGTAAAACATTTTACAGCTCACTTATTATGTGATTAAATCAGCAATTAAATCTGAACCTGTGCTTATGAGTTATTAAAGAGACATTACAGGTATTTGTGTTTTTGATTCTACTCTAATCTCCTCAATAGTCACCAATTAGAATTAAGAGAAACACAAATCTCAGTATGAATACCTTGTTGTTGCCAAGGAGATATTTATTTAACAGCTTGTTTAGTTATTTGTCAACCGGAACAATTTGAACTGATTTGATCAACAAAGCCCATTAAAAAAAAAAACAAGACAAACTTTGTGTTAGTCCATGTCCCAGTGCTTTTTAATTTCCTCAGTTCCCTGCCTGAGGCACTAAACCCTAAAAAAAACTTATTGAAAAATAAATAAACAAATAAATAAATCAAGTGGACACTGCAAATGTTGCTCAACCACAAGTAATTCCTGCAGTGGATTAAAACACATTTGTATCAGGATGCTGCATGAAGCAGTGTAAGTATAATTTTGAGGTATGCAATTTAATATAAATTTATAAAAAAAAAACACGCAGCCATACATTATATTAAATGTATGATGATAACATTTACAGAGGCAATTTGACTACATAAGGAAACTTACAGTACTTTGAGTCACATTATGTTTCATTTAGCAGAAATTGAGGATAACATAATTGTTATTTTTCATTAACCCCAAAAGGAGACGTTTATATTTACATCTCAGGAGCAGGGTCAGTTCCGCAGAGGCGGCCATTTTGGACCACCGTGATATTTTACAGCCGCCCACAAGGGACAAACTAATCATGTTTTGAGTTTTGATGCTATAACTGAAGGCTACATAGGTTCAACAGCACACTAATTGATATTGATATTGCAACTTTACCAACAAATATTGCTAAATTTTACATAAGGTTGTTACATTTTGATTATTTGACATTACATTACATGATTATTCTTATTATTTTTAATTTATTATTTTCACAGCAGCCTTGGCATAATATTCCGGTAAGTGCAAAGAACATGCAACATTATGATAATACTAATATATTACAGTGGATTACAAATTGGTAATTTTCTAAAGCTCTGGTTTGTTTTTTTATTTGTGCAACATGTCAAAATGCTACGTACACGAGTCCATGTTTGTTGTTTGATTTAATTATATTCAATTACATTTGACTCAGAATCTCGGCGTTCACGCGCAGCAGCAGCAGCAGCAGCAGCACGTGGTGATGCCTGAATTAAAGAGTCAGTGTGTAATCTGTGAGACTGGCCCTGCAGCTGTGAGAGAGAGCAGTAGACAGATGTGGTGAAATGTTACAGCCCTGTGGATTTGTTTGGTTTGGCAGCTTCAGCACTGAGAGTCAAAGCACAACGTTCATCAGTGGGTTTGTTAGTGATGTGTGCCACCTAGTGGCAAAGATGGGGAGAACACTCACATGTTCCCATGGAAAATCTTTACGGTTTAAGGTTTTTTTATGCTTCCCTTTACATATACACTTGTTTATTGATTCATATTCTATATATTATTTATGTCTTATGTATTATTTTAACCAAACTGTATATAAGAAATTGTGTGTCCTGATTAAAATAGAATAAAAAATACAGTTATATATAGTTTATAGAGTTACATGATAGAAAATGTTTACATACAGCTGCATTGTACTGCAATAGCAAACAATATAAACGTGAGATAAAAGAACAAAAACATTTGCATTTGAATTGTAATTATATAACTTTTTATAAAGTTGTATAATTATTTTTTTGTATTTAATATAATTTTAAATACATGTATGTACACAATCATACATATCAGGCCTGAACTTATGTTGTTGCCTTATAGTTCATTAATTGATTTAAATATTGCATTTTAAATTGAATTAAACCTTAGTAACTATAGTGACGGAACCACAAAATGAAAAAAAATACAAATTTTAAATGATCCTCAACTTCAAACAAGTCTTTAATGGGTATATAAAATAAAAAACATTACAATTCATAATAGTTTTTCTCTTATTTTAAGTTATTTAAGTTGTAATATTGCACTATAATGACAAAGTATTTTCCTTATTGTTTCACTTCATTCTTATCAATGAGGGAAAATAATTAGAAATACAATTACATTATATTGCCACTTTATTAGGTACACTACTGTAACAATAAATCTCCTGTAATGACATGCTCCAACCACAAGGCGTCCGGTCTGAGTCACAGAAACATCTGTGTGTGTACAACTCAAACCACGTTCTGATCAGCATCTGTGGAACACACTAAACTAATTAAAATACACTTTGTTTGTTTCAGTTTATTAGGTACACCCACGTGACAGTAAAATGCCCCTGTAATGACACGATTCAACCACGAGATGGCCTCATTATGACAGTAAAGAACCAACGTGATGTCAGGTGACATCATTCACACAGAAGGAAACAGAAAAAAAAAATCAACATTTAATGAAGGATGTTTTAAAGACTGAAAACAGAAAATAACATGTTATGCTTTAAATAGTTTATTTGAAGATTAATGGACAAATAAACGGTGCATAATGGATTTTTGAAACGTTATAAATCGCTTCCAGTTTAGAGAGTTTAGATAAGGTTAAACTTTATTGTGACTACATATGGAAAATTGTCTTTTCCTCCACATAAAAAACAAGACATAAACTACAAATACAAAACAAAAGTAAACATATACATATATATATATATATATATATATACATATAGATATATACAAAAAAGACAGAATTATTTGGCAGGAAACTAAATTCAGTTTAACAAGTTCTTAAAACAACAATTATTATTGTACTTTAAAACACAAACTAGGAAAACAATGATGTCAACAGCTTTGTTGTTAATACTCATTTATCTGTTATTTTACATTTCATTTGTGGGTCACATGGTGGTATAATGGCTAGCATTCTTGCCTCACAGAAACAAGGGTCCTTGAGTGTGGTTTGCCTGTTTTTTCTATCTTATTCCCACATTCTTAAAACATTCAGATTAGAGAATACGTTATTTAGACACTACATTGACTGTGTGAGTGAGTGAGTGTGAGATTGGATGGGTGTTTGTCTCTATGTGTCCCCTCTATGTGTCCCCCACTGTCCCCTGCAGTCAATGTAGAGTGTTTTTGGACTGTGGAAGGAAACTGGAGAACCCAGAACAAAAACAAAGGCACACCTGGGGAGAACTTCATGCAGAAAGGCCCTTGTTCTGACCGGGTCGTGAACCCAGGTCTTCTTGCTGCAAAGACATATATATATATATATGTTTTTATATTTCAATAAACGTTATTGTTTGGGTCCTCTGGTTTCCTCCCACAGTCTAAAAACGTGTGGATTTGGGGATTAGGCTAATTGGACATCTATATCAGATGGGATTGGCACCAGTGACCCCCGTGACCTTCATGTGGAGGATAAAGCGGTAGAAGATGGATGAATAATATAAGATAGAGAGAAATAGAGCTCTGCTCCCATATAGTTGTCATTACGGTAGAACCTCAGGACCTCCGTGGTACGAGCTTCCAATCCCAGACGAGATTCACCGGCGCGTACTGTAATTCCTAAACTGTCACATATTGAAAGTGAATGTTATCTTCACAATGAAGCGCTCGCTCATTGAACTCTTTCTTTTTTTGGACAATTCTGCAGCCATAAAATCAAAATAAAAGGCCTGATCATCATGATGGTCATAAGAGGGTTAAGGTCAGGGGTGCCATTTTTCACTTGTGCCCCTGGAATGTCTGCGTACACCAATGCCTGTCACTTCTGCATCTGCATCTGCAGCATCTGTGGTTTCCTTCATGATTTGTTGTGCTTCATACACCTGCTTTGTCTTCACCAGTGTCTTCACGAACACAGAGCTCTTATTTACAGTCTTATGTAAAGTATGTTACCAGAAAACGACTTGGAGGAAGTTGAAGTCACTTTTTTTTTATAATATTACTTAAATTAAAGTCTAATCTAATCTATGACATTTCGTGTACTTAAGTAGCAAAAGTCATTTCCTATGATATGAAAATGTTCATAAGTTTTTTAAGTGAAAAGGTTGAGCCATGGTGGCTCAGTGGCAGGGAGAGTTGTCTTTCAACTGGAAGGTTGTGGGCTCAATTCCTGGCTCTGCTAGTCTATATGTGTCCTTGAGCAAGACACTTAGCCCCGTGTTGCAGCGTGTGAATGGGTGAAAACTGTAGTCCAGAAAAGCTCTCTATAAATACAGACCATAATACCAACTCCTCTTCTTCTGATTTTATTTTGTAGTAAAGAGTAACAAAGACAGTGAGAGGAAATGTTGCTGTCAATGTAAATAAAATAACAAAGTAAAGTACATGTACATGAATGTTGTACTTAAGTATAGTAACAGTATTTGCACTTTGTTTTATTTTAACTCTGAATGAGCTCAGTGTTCAGTTTTTTTTCCTCACTCCACATAACTTGGTGACATTGTCTCCGCCCACTTACACACACCGACTCCTCCCACTCGCGTTTCCCCGCCCAGTGCGTGAGTGCAGACGGGAAGATAACAGTGGAAACAGAACAGGGCAGGGTTTGTTTGAAGTCGCCCTCTCTCTCTCTCTCTCTCTGTGTGTGTGTGTGTGTTTCCAGACGTGACACAGTGTGTTTTGGTGTGAGTGGAACTGCGGGCTCCTCTTCCACTCTCTGCGTGAAACAGCGCTGCTGTGGGCGTTTCCTGCGCAGACAGCGGGGCGTGTTGTTACTCAACTTCTGGAAGTGCAGTGTCAGTTTGTTGTGAGATCTGAGCTCAGACACAGTGAGAAGGAGAGGAGAGAAGGAAGGAACCAAGGAACCAAGGAAGGAAGGAATGCGCGGATTTCGCTCCTGCGCGTTTTTGTCGTGACTTCGTGTGCACACCCCACGGCAGACATGCAAGATCGCGTGGAGCTGCAGCCTAGCATCTAGCCAACACAGTGTTGTTTACCTGCGTGTAAACGGCGGGTGCATGTGAGTGTGTGTGTGTGTGTGTGTGTGTGCGTGCAGAGGCTACATGGGTAACCGCCGCCGCCGTGCGTAATCCTGCCTCTCTGCCTCTCTCCATGGAGGAGCCGCTCATCACAAACCCACACTTCCACGCGCTGAGTGACACTTAGAAACACGATGAGCCAGGACCAGGACGGGATTTCCTTACAGGTGCCCTGCTTTGCTGCGTCTTGTCCCGGCAAAGAGAGCTCCCACGGTAGTGACAGCAGTGGCGGTGCTGGAGGTGGCGGGGCCCCAGCTGGGGTGCCCGCGGCAGGGACTTTCTGGCATGACTCCATGGTGGGCAGCAGCAGCAGCGGCGGTGGTGGTGGTGGCGGCGGTGGTGCCGGCAGTGGGTACAGCCACTTACCCGGGGGGACCTGCCCGCTGGACTCTGGGGGGCTGCTGTCCACCGGGAAGGGAAGCAAAAGCCGACCGGTGACCGTCGCCTACGTGGTGAACGGCGAGGCGGGTCAGCAGAGCAACTCGGAGAGCATGGCCCTGCAGTGTCTGAAGGACGCGTGCGACACGGTGGGCAGCAAACTGGAGACGGTCCACTTTAGTAAACTGGATTTTGGGGAGACCACAGTGCTGGACAGCTTCTACAACGCGGGTGAGTCGAGGACACACACAAGAAATACATCTAACAGTTGAAATCAACTTCTTAAGATGATAGGAAGGATATAAATAGTATGATAAAGTGAGAAATCCTTCTCAATGTGGTGAATTGTGGCTCTAAATCGTTTCCAGTCGACTGGCTTTGTCTTGTATTTAAACCTCCGACCACTAGTTGGCAGCAGACTTTTGTAGGAGTGTGAAACAGTGTTTTTAAGGTGTTATACTGTACCAATTGTTTTTAAAGTGCTATATGATGTGGAAATATTTTTGAAAGTGATTTTCTGGCACTTGTGTTGTGTTGTGTTGTGTTTAAACCTCCGACCACTAGTTGGCAGTAGGACTTTGTAGGGCGTTAAACACAGTACTGATACATTAATGGCCTGTGAGATTTCATGACATGATTGTATGTATTCTTTGAATCTCTCTATTTGAGATGTCGTAAATGTTTTTGACACTGGTTTTGTGTGCGGTGTATACCTCCGACCACTAGTTGGCAGCAGACCTTTGTAGGAGTGTGAAAAAGTGTCAATACACTCATATAATTTGGCATTTTTTTGTGTTATATTGTACAAATTCTTTAGAGCGTTATACGATATTGAAATATTTTTCGAAAGTGGTTTTCTGGCACTTGTTTTGCGTTTTTGCGTATGTATATCTCCGACCACTAGTTGGCAGTATGTCTTTTTGTAGGGGTTTAATACAATATTAATACACTAATATATCATGATATCTCGTTGCGTGATTGTGTAGCAATACTGTATTTTGAAGCTCTTTTATTGACATATACTCAGTTTTGTGTCGCATTTAAGCCTCCGACCACTGGTTGGCAGCAGCAGGTGTGTAAAACAGTTCCGATACACTGATATATCGTGATTTATTTCAGGTGTGATACTGTATCAGTCCTTCAAAGCTCTCTAATGATATGGAAACATTTTTGACAGTGTTTGTCTGGCACTGGTTTTGTGTCGTATAGGTCTAAAACAGCATTGTGATATTTCAACAACAAAAAAAATCACCAAATATTACGTACTGCAGCTTTACTTGAAGGGTTGGGGGACCCAGAAAGTGTCCTGTGACCCCTGACCCCTGGTCAATGACCGCTCTAAATGCATCATCACACTGGCTCTTTACTCTTTGTTATCATGGTTACACTGTGAGATCAATACACCTCGGACGTGCATGGTCGCTGCAGGAATGCTCGTGTCCCTCTCTCTTTCTCAGGGGGTTAAAGGTCGCACCTTTGCTGCACCGCCCCTCTGCTGTTGGGGAGTGGCCTGCAGGACAGGTCGCTGTGTCACACTGAGCACCAGGCGATAATTCAACAGCAGTGAATAAATACCTTTACGTCTTCAGTCGTCATGAATGTGTGCGTTTCCAGGGGAAAATGCTGAGTGACTGATAAATGTCATGAGTCAGTGACCGAGAAATGAGCCGAAATGAGGAAACTATAGTAACAAATGATGCTGACTCAGCATTTCCCAGGTGCCGTTAACCACAGATGTGTGAAATAGTCTCATGTCGAACAGATGTTTGTCGTTTTCTGTCCGTAAAATAAATAAACGAACAGGTTTCTTTAACTTTCACTCAAGAGACCTAAATCTGCGGTCAGCAATTGGTGGCCCGTGGGCCAAAACTGGCCCGCCAGCATCAGTATCTGTGCGCCGGCAGATGATTTAACAAATGTCATCTTAAATGATTTGCTTATCTTGTAAGATTCTGTTGCTCGAAAATTGACAGTTAACCTAACCTAAATAAAATAAAAACATTGATGTTGTCATGGAGACAGCCAGGTTTGGAGTAAATGTAAGCGTCAAATAAGTACTTGCATATGTAGTACCCAAAAAACTTTATCAACAAAATTTAACAATGCAAGCGAGTTTCTTTGAGAACGTAGAAATAGGTAAAATTGACTACATTAATGTAACGTTTTAACCGCTTTTCGAGGTTCATTATTAGTCAAATGACCCAGTGAAAGTCCATGTATTGACCACATTCTGTCCTTCTGTGCGTGCGCACGCTGTGTTTGCTTCCTGAACACGGACGTGGCGGCCGTCAGTTGATGGAAATGTGTCCGTGTTTTTTACGTCTATATTTTTTTCACGTTTATTTTCACGCGTTCCCAGGCTCGCGACGTTTGACGTAAGTCTCGCACGTGTGCGTCACGGAGAGATTTATAACCTTACACATGTATTTCTATGCTGTTTTTGTGCGTTGATGTTTATCACTTAATTGTTTATTGTAATAACCTTTCTGACCCCTGGTTGACTGTACAGTACATACACGAGTGCAGAGTGAGAGATAGGGAAAAAAAAGTCTGATTTTGTTTAATTTGCTCCACAAAAGGTAGGAGGGGTTGGGGTTTTTTTTTTTTAAAACATTTTTCCCACACGCATAGTTTCCCCACTTCCATTGTGCACCTCCTGTATTGTGCCGGAGTGTCATGGGTCTGAGTCGTGAGGCTGAGACTTTTCCAGTGGAATCTCCGCGCAGTGAAAAGCAGCTTTGAACCCCGTGACTGGAAGCAACTTTCCCCCCGTTGCGTTGGTTTGTAGGGCTTGTGTGTGTCGTACACTGTCGTTGGCTCTGAATCGCCTTGGAAATGTTTTATAATAAGCACCCCCAAAAAAAAAGAAAAGAAAGAAGGGAGTTCTCTGGAAAGCAGCAGAGCTTCCAGGGACTGTGGTGAAATAAAAAGCAGCTGTGATGATGTTCAGAGCAGCAGCCAGTGTTTGCATTCAGCTCAGATATGAAGAGTCGGGGTTTGTTCAGCAGGTTCTGCACGCAGATAGTCGAGTTTCTTTAAAAACAGATTCTAGTAAAATATATTATTCAGAAAGAAACACCATGCGTGTAAAAGTGCAAATACAGGATATAATGTTCATAAATGTGGTAGAAACATGTCCACACTCACAGGATCGAGTCGTTTTCTGGACATTCATGTGCAGTAGAGCTGCAAATGATGATTATTTTCATCAATGATGAATCTTTCCATTATTTTATACTTGTTTGGCACATAAAATATCAGAAAATGTTAAAAAACATGTTGATCAAACCTGAAAATGACGTCTTGTTTTGTCCCCAAACCAAAATGTCTAAGTTTAAATGATTTTTTTTTGTCAAATGGAGCAAAGTTTAAGATGCTGGAAAACATCTGAACTCTTGTTTCATTATTACAAATATTATCAATTGTCAAACAGGCTACTCATCCGAAAGTGAAACTCTTAACTAAGGGTTAAGAGTTAAGTGCTTCCTGTGTAGGATTCCAGCTGCCTTGTGTTCATGTGTGATTGACAGGTCTTAAAAGTGCAGTTCATCAGAAAGAGGAAGTGTTTTTACTTGCAAGAAAAAACACACGTTAGCACATTTTTAAACACTTACTGTGACATAATCTCCCAAAAATCTCACAAAAACATTGCTTTTATATGTATTTTAAGGCTTACATTTCACAATTTGCAAACAGAAAAAAACAATTAAATGTAAACTACAGCTCTTACTTGGGACCAAACGCTTGCTTCTGCTTTCTATTTTCACAGTTTGTAGCTCATTCACTCCCATTTTCGCAATTGAAATGCGTGTAAGTGTGTGTAAATTCAGATTTTTCACTCCTTAAAACATGATTTACAGCTACAAGCTTGTGACACAGAGGTTGTTCCTGCCTCAAAGTAATGTGAATTCATCCTTGAGGCTTATATTTGACAGATGATATCACATTTATTCCCTTTTATAAGAGAAATACATGCAGTATAACAGGCTAACATGTAAAATGCACATTTTTCTTCTTTTTCATTGAAGTATTTGGTTCAGTGTGCACCTAAATATATGGAACCACCCTAAAATGTACCCGTTTATTTATATACAGCAGATATTAGATATTAGTAACAAAAGTCTTGTGAATCTTGAAGGAAGTGAAAGAATAAAATCCATGTATCCACCCTCCAAAATGTCGAGTTTGTGTTAGTTCGATGCGTCCACATCAAATGAATAGATCATGTCACTATCGCGAGGACACACGCTGACAAAGTAAAGAAGTGACGGGTCAACACAAACGCACTTTGTTGCTTGTCATAACATCGTGTTATTAGTTGTACAAACATTGCGTTCTCCTCCTTTTTTTCTTCTTCTTCTTCTTCTTCTTCTTCTTCCTGTGGAATTTACTCACAGGCCTCATGGGAGGTCGGAGGCATTTTCCCAGGAACACAGTGTGTTGTTTATTTTTCAGTTCATTCACACACTGCTTGATCCTCTTCCTGCACAAGTGTGCGCTTGATATCATCACCAGCAGACAACAATGAGCTCAGAGCTGCTGCGTGCTCCTGCACGCCCCGATTATTTGGAAGGACGATTTGCCAGATTCAAATATCGACGCGCGTGTCCTTAAATGTCCTCATCACATGATCCTGTGGACAAAGGCGACATTCAGCGACTATAATTCACTCGGATACGGAAGCTGCAGGTTAATGAATGATGTAAATGCAGAGCAAGTGGACGGTTCGATGAATTATTTATTAATTGTTTCTGCTCTACTTAAATGTGTTTTCCTAAAGACTTGCGGTTCTCCAAGTGTGGCGCGTGTACCGCCAGTGGTACGCGAGCTTCTTCTGGTGGTACTTGGAGGAGGATGATGATGAGCGAGCAAATGAAAAAGTCACCACCGTATTTTAACCTTACTTCAAGAACTCAATATTTTCTCACGTGGTGCTTGGTTAAGACCGTTTACCGTTTAAGTTAGCCACTAGGGGGCAGTAGTAATTTGATTTATAACGTCTGAAGTAAACATGTTTCCTGAGGATGTAACAGTCTCCATTTCTTGTTACAGGTCTCACAGACCTATGTTCATTTATATTTTCAGAATGGTGAAGGCCGAGGCTAGCCAGAAGAAATTTAAGTTCCTGTCACTGAATTTTGGAATGTTTTTACTCATTTTCGGTATGAGTTTCTACAAGTTTCACATCTCCACTTAATGAATGTGGGACTTGGCCACGACACCATGAACGAGAAATGGACGTAGCCTTTCAGTTTCCTAAGTTGCAGTTAGCCACCAGGGGGCGTCTTCTTCAAAAGATCATGTTGTCAAATTTCTAAATCATGTATTCAGTTATAAAGCTCTTTTCTTGTCTTTGATGACGTTGGGTTAGGTGATTTGCCCAAGGGCACATCGGCATGTAGACGGGCCGAGTTGGGAATCGAACCCACAACCTTCAACGACATTGTCCATCAGTGGTGACTCAATGTCAGAGGTCGACGCGGAGGATGATTGGTGTTTATCCGGCACATTAGCTTCATATATAAAATCCTCTGTAAAACACTGTGCTCCACTGTGCAGCCACCAACAGCACCCTTGTCCCTCCGCGTTGACATAATACCGCTCTTCCTCCCTCGCCTGCACTCTCGCAGGGACAAGGTGGAGCTAAGGTGGAGCTCGCGAAGTAAACTTACTGGTGGGGCGGATAACTGTGGCTCTCTGTCTGTGTGATAATCTGTTTCCAGAGTTCAGACTTTAAGGAGATACCGCCAGGCCAATCGATCGACTGCCTTCACAGGCCATCGGGGGAATATTTAAACCCTATAATCTGAAGAGTGGCGTCCTGTAATCTCAGAGAAATCAATGATCTTTGTTTTTGTTTCTTTCTGCCTTCACTGTTGTGACGTAAGTGGAGGGTTGGATTCCACTTGAAGTGAACAATGAAGAAATCACAGGTTAGTCCAGTTGCAAAGGTAACCAATTTGCGTCTTTGTTGACGGAAGACAAGAGTGACTAACCCAAATCTTTGATGATGTCATAACACAAATGCAGCAGATTTAGTTATATATGAGGAATCATCCACGCGTGGGTGTGATGCTGTGCCGTGTAGAGAGCTCCATCTCTCCGGCTCGTCATTCCGCCGCGTTACAATTGGTTTTTGAACAGCGTTGTGAAAGCAGAGAGATGAGAGCTGGAGTCCGGGCCGCACTCAGCGCTCTCTCTGCCAGCGACGCGGTCGTCGTCCCACCCCCCTCCGTCCACTCGTGCTTATGTTCTGTGCTGCAATACTGAGAACACTCTGCTGCCGAGAGGGAAGAAGAGGAGCACATTGTTGGAATCCTGCAGAGATTACAGTACGAAGGCATGTGAGCCACTTCAAACGCGGGGGAAATAGGTTTTCTAGCTGATATTTATGTCTTTATAGAAGTTTGGATTCTAAAAATGACCAGTCAAGCATTTTTTCTCTTTTAAGTTCCCAACCTTAAATTCACAGAAATGTGCCGCCCTGGCTGTAAGTGCCACTGATGATTTATAAAAGATTAATTATTCAACCCAAGACTCTGGGAAGCTGACACGTCCTCTAGCGCCACCTTGAGGTTTCTAATATCTAACAGTGATGAAGTCCGATCTGTCTCAGCATCGTTCTCTCTGCGCTTTCACCTTAAACAAACCCTGTGATGACACCTGGAGGAGATTCCTTGATTCACCACCTGTCATCTTTCTAAAGTGGCCTCTTAAATGAGATTTAATCCAGGGGTATAATCCACTGACATCATGTTTTGTGGGTGTGTGTGTGTGTGTATGAAGAAAAGCACCTGAGTGCTCTCGTTAGATCGTGCGCAGACGTCGAAGCAGAAAAACCTGCTGACAAAGAACAATATTATGAAGAAGAAGAAGAAGAAGAGGAGCTTCCGATTTTGCCACAAAGCTGTACTTCCTGTTGAGAAATATCAGCATGAAACCAACTTTCCCACCAGTGTGCACTCAGCAGCGTCAGCAGACACGCACTGAGGTGGAGCCGCTCTTCCCAGACACCACTGAGTGACCTGGGAGCTGTGGGGTAATTCCTCCTGACCTTGTGCCCTCCGACCTCTGACGGGCAGCCGAGCGTCAACAAGAGCGAGGATAAACAACTTAGCACGGGGAAGTCGCTGATGGGATTTCAGAGCAGCAACAGCCTCTGTCGGGAATTCTTATGCTGGTGGGTCCCTCGCTCCTCTCCTCTGTCCCACATTTTCCCTTTCACCGCAACCTGTCTAGGCAGATGTTTGAGTCTGGTTCTGTCAGAGATTTCTTGTAGGTTTTTTCTCTCTCCACTGATGCCTTGTGCTTTCTCATTGTTGAACGGTTGGGTTTGTCTTCTCTCTATAATAGTGTAGATGTTTTTCCGTGGCTTTCTGGTTATTTTTGAGAGGGTTAACGTGCATAAAAACTGTTGAAACTTGGCATGGAGGTCAGGTCTGGCCAAAATGCGATATTGGCATAGTTCCCATACCCATGTTGCTCAAGGGCTCCGTAGCGCCAACCGAATTTCCCGAATCTTGGTGATCCTCTCTATGAGGCCAAATACACATTTAAAGGGGTATTAAAATAGTTCCCTGGTGTCCTAATGAACATGTCAGTGACATGCTTTGGTCAAAATACCATAAGGATGAAGAATCATAGCAGTTCAATAACCCTGCTAAACCCGCCCCTTTCAGAACGCTCGGTTTTCATGCAAGGTCCCTTTATATACAAATGAGACACAGGCAAACACACACCCACTTCTTCCAGGGGGTTTCTGATTTGTCCTCTTTACAGCGCTTTACAGCTCTATTCGTCCTCCACTAGTTCTCTGACAATATCAACATGGCAGCGTGCGCAGAAAACAGCGAGAGTGCCGTCACAGAAAGAGACGTCCTACATAAGGATCGAGCCGAACACTGTCCAACTGTAAATCAGTTAAAAACACTTAGGGACAGCGCCGCTGTTCGCCAGCGGCGAGCTGCATAAACTGCTGCTGTATGCGACTGTATCAGACTGAGTCTGTGCTCCGGTCATGGAGGACGTACTGAACAAATATTTTTAATTAGGACGTGTCAGAATGGTCAGTTATGAGCTCTGTGTGACCTTTTCTTAAAAATGTGTGTGTTTGTACGTCGATGAAATTCGTCCCCTGACTAAATGCGGCGACCGCTGGCTGCAGTCTGATGTGAAGTGGTGCGAACACACGATTGCTGACTTTATCCGGCACATTAGCTTCATATATAAAATCCTCTGTAAAACACTGTGCTCCACTGTGCAGCCACCAACAGCACACTTGTCCCTCCGCGTTGACATAATACCGCTCTTCCTCCCTCGCCTGCACTCTCGCAGGGACAAGGTGGAGCTAAGGTGGAGCTCGCGAAGTAAACTTACTGGTGGGGCAGTAACATTCGCGGTGAAATGCGCATGCTGCCGTCATAAGCGCAGGGAATTCAACATCGAGCGTTTTATCGCCTATACTTACACTAAGCGGGACCACGAAAACATGACTGAGTATTTTTTTTCCACACTTTGGCGACTGGTAGGGCCTCCAGAGTCCCAAATATAAGTATTAAAATGGTTAAAAAGTTGATTTTGCGTAATATGTCCCCTTTAAGAAACAGAAAAAGGCAGAAATTTTGAAATATTGAAGGGTGTGAATATTAGGCAGGAGTTAATGAGGGGGAAATGTACAGCACAGCACAGAGAAAGACAAAGGAAGTGGTTTGCTGGTGTTCACTTGTTACTTCTGTGGCTTGTGGTTGTCACTGTCTGTATCTCATGTGGACATTCCTTCAGTGTGACCATGGGCGTGGATCCATATCTCGCTTCATCGTCACCACTGAGCAGCTGCGCATGGACTCTGTGACGCGTTCACTGTTACTATCAGTGGTTGTTTATAAGAAAACATTCTTCTTCATACATCATATGATATTTAAATGTGTTGCTTGCACAAAAGTAACCTTTTAATGGGCATTTTTACCTTGGTGTCTTTTTATCAATGATATATGGAAACAAACACGCATACATGTACGTTGAGAAAACTGAATTGATTCATAGAAAAAACTACAACTAATGATTATTTTCAATATTAATTAAAATTATTTTGGAACCTGACTTAACATCCAGTCAGTTGTCGCTAAGGGGAAACATGGACTTTGTAAGTTCCAATATTGATCTACGTACAGCTGTAATCTGTCACTAAATACTGTTGGTAATTAGCGACAAACACGTGGGCTGGTTTATTGAAAATCTGTGTTTACAGAATTTAGGAAGTGAAGTACATGTTATGCAGCTGTTACAAGAGAGTTTAGACTTGTAATGGTTTCAGTAATCTTAATCCATAAAGTTTAAGTTCTATTTTTATTGCATTGTAAGAAATTTGGTAGTTAATATTTTGATGGTATCTCATGTGTTAATGTTACATCATATTTTAAATCTATTGCAAAATGTCAATATTGAAGAAGAAGATGCAATTCAAACGGTTTCTGACAACATCTAACATGGTGATGGTGGAGGAGTTGGAGATATCAATAGCCACGTTGTTGTTGTTGTTGTTGTTGTTGTTGTTGTTGTTGTTCCCATTGAGATACAAGATCTCTTTTTCCAGGGAATCCTGGTCAAGATAGCAGCACAAAAAGTAGTTACAGACGTAAAACGATCTCAGATAAAGCTAAAGGGAAGTAGTTAAAGGAGAGTGACACAAACGGAGACATGATAAAAGTAGAGTGCAGAAGTACAACATGTTTTGTCTGTTTTCTTCGTAAGAATACGGACGAAATGAAGAAGACTCCATCTGTTTTATTCGTATCTCAGATTGTGTTTAAATGAGCCAAAAGTGAAAGACCTGTTTGACCTGTTTCTGGCACGTCGATAGCATTCAACATGAGTTCATGCCAAGTCATCCAATATTTACTTGGATATTAGGTCAACATCAAAGTTTTGTCTCCGTCCATCTGTTTTCTCAACCACTTTCCCAGTGAAGGCCAATTCCAGCTGACACAGGGCTTCCCCAATGACATGCCAACGTAATCCAATAATCCTTCTAAATGCCAGGTTTTTTTTAATCCTGATTTCTTTCGGCAACGTTTTTAAAAAAAAAAACACAGGTCCAGAAATCCTCTCTTTTCCCCTCGTAAGTGTTGTGGTGTAATTTTACACTCGTCTCTGCCGGGCGCTGCTTTATGTCAACGTGTCCTGTCAAGTGAGGTTGCATGCACGATGTTAAATCATTGTTTACTTTGCATAAAAACAAACCCCTTGTTGTTTTGGCGAATTCAGTTTCTGCAGAAAAAGCGAGCAGGAAGTAAATCAAGCAGGCAAGTCAGGACAACCAGCACGAGTTTCTCCCAGCCGCACATGAATTCACATTCTGTTCTCAGCCCCTCTCCCCTCATGGGGCCATGGCACTGCAGTTTGCAAAAAAAAAAACATCTCTAAGCATGTGAAATGGCAACAAGAGGTACAATTCTGCCAGGAGAGAGGTGTCACGCACACATTTTTGGTCTGGTTTCCTGCATCACGGTGTGTTCAGGGTCATTTCTTTCAAGCACACTTGTGTCTAAATAAAGGAAACGTTAGTCCCTCTGCAGGGCAGGGCATCTAAAACCACTGAGTAACCATTGTCTTTGTGTCCTCTGGGAGATGAGATGTATTTGCAGGCAGAAAATTCTCTGAATGATGCCCCTTCATTCCCATGGTTGTATTTTTGGGACATTGTGCTTTCTCCTTGTACTGGTTGTTGTTCAAAGTCTGTGCAGCTTTTTTGGGGACATTTGTCATCTGTCATGTGCCTTCAAGAAACTTCTTTTGCCGCCAAGCTCCTCCGCCTGAGGGCAATCATCGGAGTTTGTGTTTCTTGGAAACTCTTTAAAGGCAAAAATGTTCTTCATTTTGAGCGATGCACACAAACACGCACATTTGTTTTTACCCGGCAAACGTTGCAGATGAGATGACCCTTCTGAAGAATTCAACAGAATGCAACAGAGCTGAAACCGAATTAGCCGACTTGTTGACTGGCGTAAAGCAAAGGAATCATATTTCCTCAGATTAGTCAGATTAATATAAGTGCGTTTGTTGGTGTTTTATTTAGCTCATATAACTAATGTTTATATTTTAAAGCAAGACAAAGACATGCCCCTTAAGAACAAACATTGTTCTTAAAGTAATTCATCTTAAAGGTAAACATATGCAACCCTACATCTGAAGAATTTAAGTAAAAAGAATATAAATTAGTTAAGTATGATCCAGGTCCAAACTCGATCTTGAAGACTCAATCCAAAATTCAGCCACTTTAAGTGTTCCCCTAATCTGGCATAGATTAGGCAGTTCCTAATCTATGTTCACACACCACCAGAGCTGTTGCTTACTTGATGGCCATCTGATTAAGCAGTTTATGTTTTGACATTATCAGGATTAAGACGTGTGACAGTGGCTCCACTCTGCGTAGTTGGACACTCTTCAACAGAGTGCACCCAGTAACGGGTGACACGACTTGCGTCACCGACTTAGCAACGGTTGCAACTCTTGCCACGAAGTCTGCCATGACATGACAACTTCAAAAAGCCGCCTCTGGACCAAATGTCAGACACGACCATCATCCAACGTAAAAGCGACAGAGTTAAGGGAAGGAACGTGTCAAGAGGCCGTGATGACTGGAGAAAGCAACATTCCAACTTATTTTTGCAAGATTCTCACTCAGGATTACAGTCTGGTACAAAGTTCCATGAAGGACCTGCAACATTCATCCATCTACTGCTTTATACCCCACAGGAGGGTCGCAGGGTCGCTGGGGCCAGTCCCAGTTGACATGGAGCTAATGGTGGGGAACACCCTGTGGACAGGTCACCAGACAAACAACCATTCACTCTCACATTCACACCTACTGTCAGTTTAGAGTCGTCCAATTAACCTCTGCGTGCTTCTGGACTGTGGGAAAGAAAGGCCCTCGTTTCCACTGGATTCCAAAACCCACCGCAGCCTCTTTGCTGCAGGGTAACAGAGCTAAACCACTTTGCCGCCATGTGGCCCGACCTGCAACACGACTCCTTATTTCAGAAAACATAGGATGTATGGATGGAGGCGATTACGGTCAGAGGCAATCATCGTGCAGCTGCCACAAAATTGCAGTCAACCTTCCTCTGCCTGTTCCTGGAGTTTTGGCATCGTGTTTGGACATCAAATGTTTTTTGCTTTTTTCTTATAGCGAGGGAAAAGACGACTCGTGTGAGTGTGGGAAATGGTTTCCAGTGGCACTCAGAGACAGTATTTCCACTGTCTCCTCGTGTCCTCAGTGTGGGCCAAACTCCAGCGAGAGAAATCCTCCCACTGAACTCTGCTCCACTCACATGAGCCTCTTTCCCTCGTGTTTTCGTGTGACTGCTCCATCCACACCGATAGATGGTTTGATTTACATCTCTTACAACAGCCTCCTCACCAAGTATCCATGGTTACAACATCTCATGTCGAGTTGTTATGCAAGTCATTTTAAGGGGTGCTTTATTTGCCGACTCTACCTGACCTTCTCGCAGTCGCACGGACATTCGCGAGACCTTTACAGCCTGACCAATGTAAACACTGCTGCTCATGTAATTGTAGTGCTCTTAGCGTTGGCACGCAATGACATTTTCGCACATACAAAGTATTTAAAGGCCAAGGCACGGGCGTTTGTTTGTGTTGTTGCAGGAAGTGGAAGTAGGACATAGCATGGTGAGAACAGAACAAGAATGGCTCCCGGAAATAAAGTAATCATGATGTCATCAGCAAATATAAAGATATAAATAGTAAAAGTACTTGCTGCACAAAGTAAATTATTTAAAATATGACATGGCACGGTGAGAGCAGTAGAGGAATGTAAAGATATTGATATCGTTTTCAGTATTTAACATTAGCGTCTGTAAGCCTGGGAAAGCTAGCAATAGCAGGCTACACGCTAGGAAAAATACAACCGATAAATCCCACCGATTCTGGTCAACCCTCTCATCCAAGCTCCGCCCCCAAAACTCTTAAATGAGTGAATCATTCAAGCTACAGCTCCTGGCGCTATAGCTGTGTCTCGGAGACACGGAGCGATGCGTTTTACTTCACGACGGAGAGCAGAAGCACGACAGCTATGCTAGTAAAGAGAGAGACGGTAGCGAACCTTCGGTTAATACATTTTCCTCGAGATGAAAGGACGTTAAAAGATAACTTCAGGTTAAGGAATTAACCCCTGGTTCTCTGAAACATGAGCGACTATTGTTGTCCTTTCAGGAAGTTCAGTTATAGTTCAAGTCTGGGTTGGCAGGAGTGAAGTTACACGGTGAAGCTTTAATTTCAGATGTGCAAATGATTGTCATTTGTTATTTAACACAACTATAGTTCTGTTCTGTGTCTTCTTTGTGTAGCTTTAGGCGTGTGTATATCAGTGTTGTTTATAAGTGAAGGCCGTTGGGAGTAAGTGTTTACATTTACAGCCCCCACTATCAGAATAAAACATTTTCCAATCGGCAGATGTCAACTGTTATTGTGATTAATGTCACGAAAAGACAGATAAAGACAAGTTTTGGTTTGTTTTTTTATCTTGAGTGAGGTTTTTATGGACAAACACTTCACATTTTACAACATCTAACGTTAAACATTGAGAGTGATTACATGTATTATACCTTTAAGGGGGATTGTGCAATGCATTAACATGATACCGCTTTGTAGAGCCTTCTTCTATAGCACAGTATATATTTTTACTTCTAGTCTAAGTCTATGCTTCTATAGAAGAGACATCATTCATGCTTACACACACACAGTCATAATTTAGAGCATTTCCTCTGAACAGAGTATGTGTTTCTGGTGGAAGCTCTCGGAGGAAAGCTGCGACAGATCCATAAAGAGGAGCCAATAGACACCAGAACAATCCGTAGTTAAATACTCGCTGGTTTCCATTCTGCAGGCACTTCACCACACATTACCTCCCTCCTTTACTCATCTCCCCCGCTCAGAGAAATCACTGGGCCTAAATAAGCTAGTGCAGCAGGCAAAGAGCGACAGAAACAGTCAGTACGGTTCATTGTGTCAGTCTGACGAAAACCAGACTTTCAAAATCCAAAAATAAACATGTTAGTCGAACTTCAATTGTACTTAATTGAATTTCTCTAAGTGGGACGAACACAGAGTCTAGCTCAGATCAGAGTCGAACTCCAGCTAGCCACAGCCACTGTGGCTAATACCGGGAAATAATAGAAGAAGGTGGTAGACGGAAAAAATAACACAACGGTGACAAAAACGTGGCAAAATTCAGGCCGGTACATTTGTTGCACTGACGAGAATACTGATTTTATGCCCTCTCTGCTTAAAGAATTGGATGTATTTAAGTTAATAGGTGGCAGCCCGACATGCTAACAGCTAGCAAAAACTGTAGCTCGACTTGACCGTGTATGGAAACATACTGAGGCTTTATCCACTACTTTCCCTATTAGGGTCAAAATATCGATTTGGTGATATATCGTCATCCTTTCTCATATAATACACCAGAACATGAGCGTAAAGTTTGTTGTTATGTGATGTCTTGTGGGTTTAAGGGTTAAAGAGGTGGCGCCACGACATCATCGCTTTCACACGGTTGTGTGTACACAAAAACACAAGCGTGGCGTTTTGAGATTTTTGTCACTCTTGGACCCATTTTCAAAAAAGACCGTTCCATGAGAAAAAATACAAAATAGTGTTTTCTCTTTCACTTATTCTCCTGTGCACGGGGCACTGAGTGTGAGAGTACTGATATGTTTCCCCTCCTCTTTCCGCTTTGAGAAAATCTAGTTAGTTTTGGTCAGCAGGAGCAGGTGATGCATGTTCTGTGCTTCTTCTTTTCCCCGTTTGTTTTTTCTCTCCCTGGTGTAAACACACACAGTTTTTTTTTTGGTTTTTTTTGTATTGTGCTAATTTCTGATTGCAGAGATTACAGCAACAGATGAGGGAGCACACGTGAGTCGACGGCTGAGTCTGTTCACAGGCGGGCGGGGTGTGTCTGTGTGGTGTTGCTGCGTTACTGGAGCCGTTGCAGCCTTCTGTCAACACTGTGTTGGCAGCTGTGCTGTTGTATTGTGGAGCACTGACATTCAGACGCTCTGCTGCGTCCACAGCCTGGATGCAGACGTCTCAGGCTACAGAAAGTGTCACATTTAGTCACGGGATGATATGACATTATTATCTGAACCAAACTAATTAAAATTCATGACTACTGCGATCAGTTGTAAAAGTTGTGTCTGTATTTGTGCAGTTTTTCTGATAGCACACAGACAGAGATGAATGACTCTGTTACTAAAGTATTACTTAAGTGACCAAAACATGTTTCATTCATTTACCATTCTTTTTAGAATATAGAAGTTTTCTCTTCACTTTTTTGAGCATTTTAGTTGAATAATGTAGTGTTTGTACACTGCATGCGTTCATTAGGATTAACGAGGTAACCTCACAATTGTAGAAGTGCCTCATTTGTTTGCGTCGAGGACACAAAACCACACTTCCCTTCACTTTCTCACAGAACCAGACGTCAGCATAACTTCCCTGCAGCCACGGACAAATAAAGCGTTCATTGTCTCTCTGTTTGCTTCTCGAACACAATACACCATGTGACTCAATGGGCTCAGCATTGCACTCCAATTAACTTCTTTGCAGATCGGTCGATTTATGAATGAAAATGAGAGCATGAAAGAGGGAAAAAAGAAGTCCATGAAGAAACGAGGAAGTGAAGCTAATGGCCGCTGCTGTACGAGAGCAAATAACTCTCCTGTGGTAACAGTGTCCTGGCAGGATCACTGTACGAGACCACTGGACATAAATGGGCAGGGCTTCGGGCCAGAGCTGCTGTTTTAAGTGACATTTAAGCTTGAAAAGCCAATAAAATGACCACAAATTGAGACAGAACTCTGACGATGAGACGCTAAATGACTCCTAAGAGATGCAGGCCAACCACAACATGATGACAACCATAGAAGAGAGGGATAAAATACATGGGGAGAGACAACCTTCCTCCTCTCTACCCACCTGTCAACCTACCTCCATAGACCTACCTAGAATAAACCTACCTATATCCATCCATCCATCCATCAATCTATGAACCATAAAATTGCTTTTTCCCTCTGTGTCCAGAAAGCAGCTGAAGTTTTTAAGCTACTTACCTACCTCATACCCACCTATCTACCTTCCTTCCTCCTCTCTACCCACTAATTAACCTACCTCCTACATACCTTGCTAGATTCTACCTACCTACATAACCACCTCCTACCCACCTACATACAGTATCATCCTACCCCTACTTACCTTGGTAGATTCTGCCTACTTACCTCTCTACCTACTGTCCTCATCTCTACCCACCTATCGTCCTACCTCCTACCCATCAACACACCTTGCTAGATTCTGCCTACATACCTATCTAGATTAAACCTACCTCAATCCATCCACCAGTCTATGAACCATGAAATTGCATTTGCTGGTGAAGTTTTTAAGCAAACAATGCTGAAACCTACCTAGTTACCCACCTCATAGCCACCTATCTACCCACCTTCCTCCTCTCTACCCACCTATCAACATACCTCTTACCTATTGGCCTACATACCTACAGTAGATGTAGGCCAATAGGTAAGATACCTAGATTCTACCTACCTACTTGTCTACCTAGATTGAACCGCCCTACCTACATCCATTCATCCATCAGTCTATTTTCAATTCGAGTGAATGATGCAAAAACATGATATATGCGTCCACTTGCATCTGTGCATTGACATTGTGTGGAAAATGGCCGTTTGAAAAAAACACTCGTACCGCGTCCCGCGTGACCGTCCTGCCCTCTGACAAACGTCAGAGGTTTCCCCTCCGTGCCAATAACGCAGATGGGAGTTTCCAAGCAAACGGCGCTGAAATAACTCCACCCGTGTCACAGCTGTGCTTTACAAACACATCCACAGCCTTTCTCTCAGCTGCATATCACCACTGCTGCCTTTTGATGACATGTTTGAATTAAAATCCCGCTCAGATGAAATATTGATGAGTTTCCGGTTTGCAGAGAATCGAGACAAGCCCATGTTCTATTAATGCGGGCAACCTGCTCTGTCTGTTGACATTCACTTGCACCTTTTTGTGTGTGTGTGTGTGTGTGTGTGTGTGTGTGTGTGTGTGTGTGTGTGTGTGTGTGTGTGTGAAATGAACCTGTTTTATTCCGTGTATGCTCAGGGTTGTTGAGGTTACAAGTGGGATTAGTGTGTTCCTCTTGTTAACACGGCTCACTTAGTGTCATTCGTTTTCCACTCGGACGTAAAACGCTGTCCAAACATTGCGCCGAGTCTGAATATTTGTTTGATTTCGATGATACCGTCGATAGAAATGCGTCACGGATGTGGAAGTAACGAGTGGTTGTGAAGCGGAGGTCGAGCCGAGTGAAGGATTAAGGTGTGCTTTTCCCTCCCTGCCTTGTGCGTCAGTAAGTGAAATCTAACTTGCAGTCAGTCAGACGCATCCTGATGTGAAGACACTGGGGACTAAACCCTCGTTGATATTCCACATCGCTGCACGGATGCACAGAGCGAGGCCACTTGGCCACAATAATAAAACTGTCAGGTTATTTTTCTGAAGCTGCTGTGTGATGATGAGGATGATGATGATGATGATGATGAGATCCTGCGGGAGCAGCAACAAGTACCTGCTTCCTGGCTGAATTTGCATGTACTTATGAGGAGTGTGAGGATGAGGATGTGCACCCCTCATCTCCACGACTGTGAGCAGCTCGTCTCTGATCGACTCTGCTCTGCGACACAAAGCCGCTGATTTCCTACCGTGAGTCTTCATGGTCACTCAGACAATAAGTGATAAAGGAAAAGAAATGATGACTTATTCTCAGAGTAGCTGCAGTGCTTGTCCTCACGTACGCTTTATTGCCTTATTTTTTACTCTTTCAAGCTGTTTACGTCCTACGTAATATTTTATGAAAACTTTTCTATGTGTACATATATTTTGGAATTATTTTACTTACCTACCCACTTATCAACCTGCCTCTTATCTACCTTACAAGATTCTACCTACCTTCCGCCTCCCTACCACCTACCTATCAACATACCTACCTTACTTGATTCTGCCTACCTACCTCCTTCTCGCCTACTTACATACCTACCACACCTACTTACCTTCCTCCTATCTGCCCACCTACCTACCTACCTACCTACCTACCCACCTACCTTCGTACCTCCTCTCACCTACCTATTGATCTAACTCCTACTGTACCAGATTCTATCTAGCAACATACCTATCTACTGTACTTCCTACCACCCTACCTACCTTCCTACCTCCTCTCACCTACCTATTGATCTAACTCCTACTGTACCAGATTCTATCTAGCAACATACCTACCTTCCGCCTCTCTATCACCTACTGTACCTATCGACGTACCTACTTTTCTTGATTCTACCTACCAACATCCTTCCCGCCTACTTACCTATGTACCTACCTACCTACCTACCTACCTACCTACCTACCTCTTCTGACCAACCTTTTGATCTTCCCCTACTGTACCAGATTCTATCCAGCAACATACCTACCCACACCCTACCACCCTACCTACCTTCCGCCTCCTTATCACCTACTTAACTTACATGATTCTACCTACCTACCACCTACCCATCAACTTACCTTCCTCCTACTTACCTACCTACCTACCTTCCACCTCTTCTGACCAACCTATTGATCTTCCCCTACTGTACCAGATTCTATCTATCAACATACCTACCCACGCCCTACCTACCTTCCACCTCCCTATCACCTACCTGCCTTACATGATTCTACCTACCTACCTCCTACCCACCAACTTACCTTCCTCCTATCTGACCACATACCTAACTATCGACCTAGCTAGATTCTACCTACCTCCTACCCAGCTACCTATCGACCTACCTACTACCTACATCACTAGATTTTGCCTACCTATATACAATTGCATTTTACCTTTTCTGTGGAAAACATTTACAGGTGTTTCATCAAAATTCAGAAAGTAACAGTATAACGACATCATGTTTGTGACAAAATCATAGATACAACAAAAAAAAAAACAACCTGAAAACACATCCCCTTATTTTAACAGCGTAATTAGAGCTGATAGATCAAAGATTCTCAGGTCGTGGACGAGCGCCAACATTTCCTCATTGGTGCTTCTGTCTCTGCAGTGGCAGCAGCGAGTGAGAAAAACACAGACACGGGAGAAGGATTCTGTGTGTGGTTTCAGCGACTCTCTGCTCTGTGGCCCCATGTTATGTGTTTGTTGACACAGAGAGGCCGAGAGTTGGAAACAGATGAAAAACACAGGGTGCAGTGTTATCTCTCTGTGACGCTGCAAGACACTCTGTCATTACTGGAGCAGAGCCCAAACTGTTTTTGGTCCGTGGTGAGTGGTGGGCTCAATAACACTGTCATGCTTTTTCTACAAAGAGTGAAAATGATGTTATTATTGTGATAAAATGACAGGGATGTGTATTTATTAACTGGAATGTGTGGCATATATTAGTCTGAGTTTGACGTGGCTTTATTATATCAGTCAATTCGTGTTGCATTTGGGGGTTTTTTTTGTCTATTTTTTGTTTTTTTGTTATTGATCACTAAATTATACAACATACCATCCAACTTGTTGATAATAACCTCTAAACCTAAGCGTGACTGATGATGATGTTTGGCGACTGGTGCCAAAAACTGATTAAAACAACAAAACAGTAACTCCTACATTGTCATTACCATACTTTATTACAGATAAATATCATTTAGCATGGACGAGTAGCACTTGAATTAGATACGGTAATTTAAGTGTGAAATTTTACAAATTTATGATAGATAATTACAAATGAACATGCAGGAGTAGCACTTGAATGAGGGCAAAAAGCCTTAGCTATTATGTAAAGTGTGAACAAAACAGCACGTACCACGTTTTGTTTGATATGAAAAGGACCATGATATATGGTATTGATCATTTCAACGACATGTGAATGAGCTCCATAGTAACACAGGTGTTTATTTTACCAGTGGAAAACACGGGAGTCAGTTCAAGGCTGGGAAATCTCCACCCTCTCGCCAGAGGCTGTAGCTCCTGCTGTCTTGAGTGACACTCGGCAATATTTACTCCCGTTAACCTACTGATCCCGATCATACGGTCGAATCCAGCTGCACTCGGCGTTAGTGTTTACTGAGTTTGCGTTGAAATGGGTCAAGCCAGGTTTCATCGACGGTGGCGGGAGCTCCTGGATTAGCCCCCACTTGTCTCGCTGACATGACGATCTATAGCCGAGCAGAAGCTGCTGTGAAGTTGGTGCAACGCGACAAAACGCGCGATGGGCTCTCAGGATTGTCCATTGACCTTTGACCTCAGAAGTGCATCCCTCACAGATCTCTGCAGGTCTCTTCATCTCTGTCATAATAGAGGTTTTACATTCAAATATGACACATGTGATGGAGGTTTAACTCAATTGTACATTTGTACATAATTATTGTACAAATGTACACCTTAATTAAACCTTGTGTTATTGATTACTCCATTGATTATGCGTTAAACATTGGGACTGATTTTCTTTGTACTTAAATAGATGGAAAACGTCATTGATTTTCAGATTCATATCATAAGGAGCATGTTTTAAACCAGTTCATAGCTGTAAATGAGTTATGTAACCAATCAATTAGAATTTGATTGCTTTTTTCAATTTTACATCACTAGTTAGTGTTTAAGAGACATGAACGGTACAGATTTAGGGTTGCAAAAAGTCCCATTAATTCCCATTATGCGTTTCTAAGGGTGGGAATGCCCCGTTGCAACAAGGTAGCCTTGTTAAATCTCTTTCCATGTATCTTTTGTAGTTGTCGGTTTCTGTTGTCGATGGTTGTACGATGAGAGTTGTCTTGCAGTTTTTAATAAGTTTTGTTTACCTGTGCCTTGTTAAGCACTCTGTATTTACCTTACGTGATTTCGACTGCCAAGCACTGTGTAATACCTATTGCTATATAAATATAACAGTCAACAAGAGTGATGTTTATGGAGTCAATATGTGCCTCCAAATTTGTACCAAATAGTCTCTAGATAAGCGGGAAAATGTTTATTTTACTTGTGTGTATATGGAGAGGCTTAACTGTCTTATCAAGTTGTTTCATTGACTTCCTTTAAAGTTTCTTTATACCTGTATAAAAGTTAATATTAACTTAACCAGGAGCATATTAATTCTTAATGTTTATCTTCTGTGAGGAAACTGCAGAGTGGTATGTGTTATGCTAACACAGGGCTGCCCAAAATGGGGCCCACAGACCAAAGATGGCCCACCAAAGGGGTTTCTTTTGGCCCACCAGACTTGTATTTGCTGATATGTAATGTAATAAAGTTTTGCCATGCAACATATATAAAAGTTATTATTTAGATACACAAGGATAAAATGTGATTTCTTTTAAATTTGACGTCATTTCCCCTCCCTGTCACCGTCAGACCTCGCTGTGGTGGAGATGACGGACGCTTTCCGCCAGCCTTCGCTCTTCTACCACCTGGGAGTCAGAGAGAGCTTCAGCATGGCCAACAACATCATCCTGTTCTGCGACACTAACTCCGAGTCCCTCCAGTCCCTGCAGGTGAGCCGTCACTCTGAGCCGAGACACTGCGGCTCAGAACGGCGAGTCCCGCCCCTCGTCACTTCACAACTCCTAACAGAAAATCACTGTGATTCACGAGGGTCGTCATTAAAGGCTTTATTTAGACGACAGCAGGGCGGGCGCGGGATTGACAGAAATGTAATTTTGTGGCAGCAGCACACAAACCCATCAGTTGTTTGACGGACGGAAACGCTTTTATGGACGCTGTTGAACACAGGCCTTGTTTATTTTTTCATGAATTATCCTTAAAAGCTTTTTCTTGAAACCTAAAATACACAATTTCACAGTTTTTCCTGTGCTGTTGAAATAATCTGCAGTAGCAGTGTCACAAAATGTCAGTTTGTTTCTTTAAAGGGCTGAAAAGCCACGGTCTCACTCACATGGGTTTTTTGCTGGGTCATCATTTGGAGCAACAGAGTGTGTCCTGTGCGCTCCTGTGCAGCAGACAGGATGTTCTTCAGACATTCAGACGCTGAAAATCCTCCTGCTGCTGTTGGTGACTTGTACCTGAGGAACACTGACGCCTTTATTGTGCATAGTCTGCGTAGTGAAGTCATGGTGGATTCCATTTTCATTGGAGGTTGGAAGTCAAATCCAAGTTGACCGCGTTCCAGTTGAGAAGTCGGACAAACATGGACGTAATCGTGTAGGGTTAATGTTAAAAATACCAGTTGTTACCATGCTCTGGCTAATAATAATAATAATAATAATAATAATAATGACAATACTAGTATGAGTATTAGTATGTTGACTGAGGGCGGATAACATAGCCTAAGGGGCCCTATAAAGATCATCACATTATAACCAGTATTATTTGGCTTCAGGGCCCTCTGAGCCCTTGGGCCCCCAGGTCTGGGCCCCCGTAGGCCTGTTCGGTCATCCATCCTTGAGTGTTTGACTGATTTATAGTGAAACAAATAAGACAGAAGTACATTTAACAGTATTGACATGAGTGGCAGCTATCTTAGAATCCTATGTGAGGTTGGTCCGTCTTTCCGACGTAAAAAGTGGAACGCGCCGCGAGTCGTATGGCGACAGAAATCCTCCGTGAACACACAATATCGCCTGTGTGTATTCAGCATATGCACAGTAGCAGCCTGTCAGAAAAGAGGGTTTGTCTGCAGCACGAGCACGACATAAAAAGCTAATGCCCACTCTCAGCGCTATTTAAAACTGCTTACAGTGACATTCCTGGCTCCTATAATGCACAGTGGTAGGTAGGAGTTCTGTCTTCCTGTGGTCGGGCCGTGGTGCCCACCCGTCTGCTCCTCCACCCGTCTGCTCCTCCACCCAGCCTCAAAAGACTTCTTCTCTCTCCTGCTTTCCACTGATCTGTGTCACGCAGCCCAACTGTCTCAGAGGGCGACGTTTTTAAGTCATGGCATTTCTTGAAATACTGGAGCGCTCTTTGAAAAGTACACCCTACAAGAAGCCTTTGTGTTCTCGGTGTGTCCATGCTGCTAGAGATTATTTACACATGAACTGAAGGTCAAGAGTTTATGATTATTTGTATCATTTACAATTCAATGGCTCTTGAGACAAACATAACACCAATGTATCTGTATATTATACAGAACATTGCCAATTTCTAAATGTTTGGTAAATGTTAATCTACCTAGCTGGCTATTTAGTTAGTTAGCAGTTCATCTACCTAGCTGGCTAGCAGTCTATCTTATTGTTTATGTATCTAACTAGCTAGCTATTGATTTGTCTAGCTAGCAGTCTGTCTAGCTATTCATTTATTTATGTATCTAGCTAGCCATTTATTTATCTAGCTAGTTAGCAGTCTATCTAGCTATTTATTCATTTATGTATCTAGCTAGCTATTTATTTATCTAGCTAGTTAGCAGTCTAACTATCTAGCTATTTCTATCTAACTAGCCGTCTATCATAGTTTAATATATATTATATGTGAAATTGCATAACTTTCAAACAAGAAAAACGTTTTACATTTACAAATTGGCTAGTTAATAAATGAAAATTGTAAAAAATACAAAATCAAATAAATTAAAGGTACAGTGTGTAAAATGTTGCAGCTGAATATCCTGAAAATCAGAAATCTAAATCAGGTGGGTGTACACTTTCGACTGCGATTAATTGACAAACAGATTAGAATATGCATGTGAATTGAAATCAAAAAATGAAAATACAAGCATACAGTATGCAGACAGGGGGAAAACACATAGATCACATGTAAAATAGTTACAGGCAGTTCTGGTTCAGCTGCTGTGAAAAGTAAACGTTTTCCCTGAAACATTTCCTTTTATGTCAAATATTTGCATAATCTGAGGTTATTATGAAACCGTCCTTCTTATCTCACACGCTGCATTACTGGCACCAAGTGTTTCCACATACTGTACTTTTCACAGCTTATCAGAAAAAAACACCAACTCCCGTCCAAAAAAAGACTCCTCGTCTTCCTGTTAAAATGTAACAGCCTCACTTGTGATGCATTGAATTTTACCTGCACTGATTCTCTTTGTTTTATCAGGATATAACTTTGCCGTGAGGAGAAAATGTCCCTGTTGAATCTCTAACACTATTTTTTTCTCTCTTCTCTTCTTTCAGGAGATAATTTGCCAAAAGAACACTGTAAGTACACAAAGCAGTGTTTATTTCTTCTTCTTCTTCTTCTTTCTCTCTCTCGCCTTTGCCTTTCACACATTAGTCACCCGCTGCTCACACCTCACACAGTATTATGTGGTGCAAAGAATATGCCTTTTTACAACATGCAGGGAGCAGAGTGTCTTTAACACCTTATGTTTCTCTTCTGTGTTAGAATAGGGTTTTTCTCTTCAGTCACAGAGGCTGAGACAAATGAACACAAAAATGTCTCTTTTCCGCTTTTAAGAGGTTTTCGTTCTTTTTTGTCTCAGATGAAAGCTGTTTTGTGCGTTACTCTGACTGCAAAGGCACAAAATGCATAAAAAAGGCAGAAGCATTGTGAAAATTTGACTTGCAAAAAAACCACACTATTCAAATACGGCGCTGACTTAAAGGAAATCCTGTTCTGTTCTGACTCACCTTCTACTGTAGTTCCTAACAGCAGACCATGTCATGTAAAAGCATGTAAAAGTAGACAATTTTTAATAATAATAATAATAATACATCGTATTTTTATAGCGCTTTTCTTAACACTCAAAGATGCTGCATCCGTTTGCTTTTTTAGTGCAATGTGTTGTGAACAAAGCCCACAGTGATATAATAAACCACATGCAAAATTACAAACAAAAGCTGCAAATAATTGCCTTTAAACTGATGTAAATCATCAAAAAGCAGCAAATCTTTGTCTATTTTGATGCATTATTGTTTGTATGCGTATTAAAAACAAGCTTACTCGCTATATAAACCATATGTAACCATTGTTTTAAACAAAAACTCCAACTAATTTGCATTGAAACTGATAGGAATCATGGCAAAGCAGTAAATCTTCTCGTTTAAAAAGCTGCGAGTAGAAACATGTCTTGAATCTGTGCATGTTTTGCTTATTAAAAACACATTTTTGTAGTGTGAACAAAGCCTATGCTGCCATTATTAACCACATATGACCCTTGTTTCAAACAAGAATTGGAAAATAAATGACATTTAACAATAAAAATCATTAAAAAGGACCAAATCATTTGCAAACAAAAACTCCAGATGGTTCCATGAAAACTGATATAAATCCTCTCATTCAAGCACAATTATACTTTGCATCTTTGCTTAAAAATATTCATTTTCAGTTAATCCACTAAATGAACAGTGTAATAATAATAATAATAATAATAATCCAGTGTGATTACAGCAGGAGCAGGCAGACTCTTGTCCGGGCGTCCGTGTTCAATAGTCAGATGAAAGGCTTAGCTCCCTCTTAAGTGGCTTTTGAGCACGGAGAGAAGGTGGAACTGATCTCTGACACTGACTCGGACCTGACTCGGACTGACTCGGAGCTGATTATCGCTCACAGTATGAGCGCGAGCGAGTGTGAGCACTCGCCGTCTTTGCTCTCGCTCTTTCCCACTGGCATGAAGACATTTAAGCCGATCCTCTGCACCGCTGCACGCGTGTGTACTTCACTAAACCTGTGTGCATTTCAAGTATTTGTGTATGCCATAAAACAGGGGCCTCTAGGTTTAAGAGAGGGTTCCAACACTTCGGTTGACATCAAATTCAAACACTTTTTAATGATTTTTTTTTTCCAGGACCTATTCCCCTCAAATTCTAGGACCGAATGTGCTGACACAACTTAAGATGTGGAGGGCAACTTGTAAGAGCTGCTTCGTCCACTTTTATTGATTTGCAGCCCACTCTGCACCTGGACGAGTGATTGTCCTTGGGATCTTGGTCAAAGTCAGTCTTTGTCATTTTCTTTGGTGAGACAGAGATCTTGGAATTCACATTGCCCAAGCATCACGTTATTTGCTCTCTTTTACTTAACGTTATCTCCCGTCAACGGCGGAGAGACGTTTGTTGCCTAGTCTACGTACATCAAGCAGGGCTGTTGCAATGCCCTGAATTTTTAGAGGCGGGAATCGCAGATCACGATTCAGGATTTGCGATACATGGTCCACGATACCAATAATATCACGATACACAACGATTCTGTGATAATCAATGTATTGCAAGACAATTATATAGCGACACATCACGATATATTTTAAGGTGAAAAGTCTATTTATTCATAGAGAACAAGGTGTTAGAGTTAGAGTTCCCTTATTTGTTAATTGAAATATTGATATTTGCTATTGATTATCGTATTGCACGAGGCAGGGAGACGATATATCACCAAATCGATATTTTGAACCTCTGGAAAATAAAACAACTGTTCAGATGTAGTGGGCAATTTGAGAAAAATGAAAAATGTTCACTATGTTTGAATGTAACTTATATTTTTAAATACCCACTATTATAGTGGGAATCTATGTTATTAGCCTCCACTGGTGTTTATTTAAATTAGTGTAATTGCAAATGCACTTTAATCCTTTGTTTTTGGTGTGGAAAAAAAGAAAGAGTAGCTGCTCACTGTTGCAGCCCACAGGCAAACACACACACTCTCTCAGAGAGTCAAGTCCTCCGGGTGACATGTGAGTCACAACTACTGTAGTTCAGTGGGTTAATGACTTCTCAGCGCAGCTCCGGTACGATCCTGCCGGGGCTACAAATGCACAGATGGACCGCTCTGTGCGGAGAACAAGTCCACATGACTCATCACTCGCGGAGTGACTGACTCATTCTCAGTCACGCTGACAAGATTCCCTGGACGCCGGCGCCGTCACATGTCTTTCACTCGTGGCCCCTGAAACTATAGTCACCTGTGTGCGCGTGGCCGACACGGACTGAAATATGCAACAGGTGAACACAAAAATGTGTCACGTGACACACATACAGTACACACACACACACACACACAGGTCTTGTATAACCACAATTCAAATCAATTTGTGGACTCAGAAAAGGTCCTAAAGAGGTAACACACACACACACACACAGGGGGGACTAAATATAGTGACAGGGTTTTGTAACCTGTCTGGTTGTGCTGCACATCAACAGGGTCATGGGTTTATTTTTGACAGACAGCCAAAAAACACAATGATGTCATGAAAGCATTGTGGCAGCCGGCGTTGTGCAACAACGCCTCAACCGTGCACTTTCCTTTCACTTCCTTTTTACAGTTGACAGCGAGAACAGCAGCAGCAGCAGCAGCAGCAGCAGCAGCAGTCATGTGGTTTCCAAAAAAGAAAAGCTGTTGAAAAGCTGAACCTGTGATAGAATATTCAAAGGCGCCAGGTTGCAGCGGCTCACATGTCGACTCCACACATGACGCCCCGGGAACGGCTCTCCTTGAAAAGACCTCAACGGCTTCTTTAAGAGCGTCAGTAGTGGTTTCCCTGCCTGCCTCCTGCTTCTCTTCTGCACTGTCTGTAAACACCACGCACACGTGTTTCCTCCTGGTTTATTCAGCAGAGGCGAGAATACTGTGGAGCTGGAACAGGAACATTCATCCACCTCCTGTCAGGAGAAAAGAAGCACCTGTGTAGATAATGAAAGCCAAAGTGTGCGACTTTTAAAAGCTATTCAAATCAGATTAGGCCTTTACCAGCTGCACACTCTGCTCCTTTTTATCGCACTGTTTTGTTGTCAAGACTACTCTCGACTCGGTTTTTTTTTGCTTTTGCATTAGAACCTGGTACTTTTTTTTTTGATACCTGGGTAACTAGGTTCCAAGCGATTTGAGCCAATACTAAAATGTGACGCCAACAGTGACGTCGTCGCTGTGCACCGTCTATTGTTAGTATCGCTTAAAAAAAACAACGTCATGCCAGTTTCCTGTAGCTGTGCTATGACGACTTAGTCTACGCTGAGGAGGTACAATGAAGTAATGGAAAACGGCGTGCCTGGTACCCAAACTGAGTAAAGCCGATTAGTGCTAGAACTGTAAAAGCACCAAGAACGATGTGTTTTACGTCACGACTGATGGAGGGAAAGCAGAAGTATAAGAGCTACGCTAGTAAAGCGAGTTGGCACTGACATCGTCGTCTTTTGAGGAAAGTTCTGCAGACTCACCTGAGGAGTGGGGGAAAGTCTGATGTGACGCCAAGTTTTTCCTCCTAATATCTTTCTGACGCCAATCACGCCATTGGGTTCATTTTAGTGCATTTGCGTCGTTCCAGAAGTCGGCGTATTTTGGTCACAAGGGAAGAACGAAGTAACGGGTAACTTATGCCAACTGAAGTCTACATAGCATGCAACTTCCCCCATAAATGATGCTGAATTGTACACACTGTACCTTAAAGAAGTCGATTAAGTTTGCTGTGTTCGTCTTTGTTTTCGTTTTCATTACAAAAGAGTAAATGAAAAATACAAACATGTACCAGGTTCAGTTTGAACATTCGTCACACCTCTATGCAAAAATCCTGTGTCTATATTTAGAGCTTTGTGAACAAATGAGAAACCTTTTGGTGCTGAAATCACACTTAAGAGAAAAACAAATTATTCCCAAACACAGCTGTGGAGCTGCGAGTGAGCACCAGGTAAGCGGCGAGACGTCTGCGTCTGCTCGAGCCTTTCTGTCACTGTGGCCGTCGCTCCTCTCAGCGACAGCACGCTAATTCAAATGGATTTGTGTCAGGAGCACTATATTTTCTATGAAGTATAACAAACACTGCCATCAAATGATCACGGCCTGAACGTTTTATAGTTCTGACCTTAAAAAATGGCTGTTATTGTTAAGAGCTATCGTGGGGATTGTGATCATGTTTCATGGGCTCCTTCAGCACGAGTCGATCAGCAGAACATTTTTATTTTCTCTTGGATGCCAGAAAGGAAGAAGGCTTTTTATGGCTGTTGGAGAAAGAAATGAAAAGTCAACTTTTGACCTCGAGGCAAATTACATTTGCAGAAGAAGCTCATGTGATGCCATCAAAAGACGCAAGGACAAAGTTTCTCATTTAAGAATTAGTGGCCCCAGTGCATCAGTGCCAACTGCGGTGGCCTCTGCATGCCAGAAATAATGACATTCACTCTGGCTTGTTTGTACAAGGTTTATTCTAAGGTTACAATTATACACGTTTACAAACATACTTTAAGAAAAATATCAAATTTCTTCTAATAAATCCTTTAAATATTGCACATTGGGCCTCTAAGCTCATCATTGATGTGCGTATTGTGTTCATAACAAGACAGTTCACCTTTTTCAACAAAATAAGCTATACTTAATGTACTTATCCTTTCTGCATTTTGTAAGTGATTACACCCTCACTAAAACACTGCCGATTCCTCTCCCACACCAAACCCACAGTGCCGTTCCAAAAATATCCTCTGATGCTTAAACGCACTCCTATTTTTCTGTGTCTCTTGCCTCAACAGACGTGCTCTGCCAATTACACCTTCATCCCGTACATGGTGACGCCTCACAACAAGGTGTACTGCTGCGAGAGCAGCCTGATGAAGGGCCTGACCGAGCTGATGCAGCCCAGCTTCGAGATGCTGCTGGGGCCCATCTGCATGCCTCTGCTGGACCGCTTCATCCAGCTGCTCAAAGTCTCACAGGCCAACTCCCAGTGAGTGGACCAAAGCTTCACATTCATTATAATTTCAGTCAATATTTCACCCGTTTAACACACTGCTGAGTCTGAATTTATAGTACATGTATAGCACATGGATGCCGAACAATCAGCCTGTGGTCAGATGGTTAGATTTAACCATAAGCTTCAAATAGCTGCTATTTGTAATAACCAATCTGTTCAGTGTGGTTTTATGAGGTATTCAGACCGTATTCATATGTTAATTAATATTTAAATATTATTGCTGTTAGATGTTTTCCTATATCATGTCTTATTTGTGAGGACATTAAGAGTCAAGGAAAGTAGTTTTCAAGCTAACTGCTATTCTTTGTCAAGCTGACTCCTTTTCTTTGCTAGCTTGCGTTCTTTACTACCAGGACAGTAAACAATGGGCAAAAGTTTGATTCAAAGCAAAAACCTCCTGACCAAACAATATTTAAACATTATAGCACTTACATTTATTCCAATATCATGTCTTATATTGGAGGAAATGAAGTCAAGCTAAGTAGTTTTCAAGCTACTTAGTTTTCAGGCTAACTGCTTTTCTTTGTCAAGCTAACTAGTTTTATAACTAGCTCTCTTTGCTAAAGGGACAGCAACACTGGGCAAAAGTAAGATTTAAATCAGAAACTGTGACCAGACAACATTTAAACATTACAGGAGTAAGATTTATTCCAATATTGTGTCTTATTTTGGAGGAACTTAAGAGTTGAGCTTGATTTTCAAGCTAACTAGTTCTCTTTGCTAGCTTTGTTTGCTAACAGGACTGTTAACAATGGACAACAGTTTGATTTAAACGTGACCAAACAATATTTTAATATCATAGCGGTGAGATTTATTCCTATGTCACATTCATATAATAACTAGTGTTCTTTTTTTGTCCTCCAGCCAGTATTTTCGTGAGACGATCCTGAGCGAGATCCGTAAAGCTCGGGAGCTGTACACTGGCATGGAGCTGGCTGCCGAGCTGAACCGGATCCAGCAGCGGCTGGACAACGTAGAGTGCCTTTCAGTCGACATCGTCATCAACCTGCTGCTGACGTACAGGGACATCCAGGTACAGCTGCTCTCTGTGTGTGTGTGAGTGTCTGTGTGTGGAGTCCCGACACTTAATTATTATAATTGGTTCAATTAAACAGTTGTGCATCACTGATCTTAGGTCACTATTTTTAGTATTTATCAATTTTGGGTTAGGTTCATTAGATTCATCTGACGACTGAACTATCATAGCTAGATAGAACGGATAAAATATGTGAAACAAATATTTGAATAAAGCGGGGCCACATGTAATGTTCACCTTGTCCCGCCCCAAGCCCGATTAAGTGGAGAGGTTGCATTAGGAAGGATATCGGAATAAAAATCTCTGCCAAATCAAGCGGCTCATCGGCTGTGGCGACCCCTAGAGAGAGGGTGCAGCCAGAAGACAAAATATAAAATACATAAATTAGAGTAAAACCGACACAAATACAAAAAAAAACATACTTCACAGCCATACCAGAGAATATGGGATAGAAACTCAGAAAGTTCAGAAGGACTTTTGTGTCCCTGACCTTGTCCTTGACTTGTGCAATGGAAGCTACTCAGTAAACTTACTGCACCATCTCTCCATCGATCAGCCATCGTCATTATCGTCTCCTCAGTCTGTAAAGAGCTCAGATTCCCTCATCTGAAATCTTTTTCTTCCCGTTCTGCGCTTCCGTCTCCACGTTGCGATGGCACTCGCTGTCCACATCCTCCCACTCACCATCGGCAGCGCTCCGCTTCATAAATCATTCATTAGGACAACGGGGCAATGTGGACGCTCTGAATTATTCAACGTGCTTTAGGTATTGTGACCGTGTCGGTAAGTAGGAGCAACAAAAAAAACGCGATGAAGGACCCCATCAGTTATTCAAGTGTCGCTGGTGTTAATCAGACAGTTGCGTCTCAGACAGGACGATTAATAAAAGGACATTGAAACTTTATTGTTCAGTCCTTATGATGAGCTGTAACTAACAATTAAATAAAAGCCACATATAAGGCCTTATAACATGCTTGAAAGCAAATTAGTGTCAATAAAAGCACAATTATCACATTTATTACTGCTTTTATGACACTTGTAGGCTTATATTAGAACGTGTTAACAGTTTATGTACATGTTATAAACACTGATAAGATCTTAATTAACAGTAATAAACTTAATTAACATGTATAATTCTATTCTTAACTTTGTAAATACTTACTTGAAACTTGTTAATACATTTCATTAACTTATGTATCTGAATAAGATGTTATTTAATATTAATAAGACTTACTGAGATGTTTTAAACACTTCAGTTCATAATGCACTGTTGCAGTGTCTTAATCTTAAATGGGATTAATTTAGCTTAATTTAGCTTAACAAAAAAGAAATATGTACAAATCCTCTGCCCATAAGTGTCTTAGAAGCAATATTAAGCTTCTGTTCACACTATGGTGACTTATTTATGTTCATAAGCGTCATCAAGGTTTGTAAATGGATGGTTTTTTTATTGTTAATTAGCTTTTAACAAGGACAGAAAAATCAAGTGCTCCTTCCAGAATTTCACCCCTCTGGCACAAAAGCTGCCAAACACCTTGCCGAGTTAAGGCGTGTGTAAAAGTTTGGAGGTCACGTGTACGACGGCTTTCCCATGATGCTGAGTGGTGAGCAGGGAGAAGGTGGAACAGGAGCTCATGTGTGCCTCACTTTTTCCTTCCCAGGATTACGAGTCCATCGTGAAGCTGGTGGAGACGCTGGAGAAGCTCCCGACGTTTGACCTCGTGGCTCACCCTCACGTGAAGTTCCACTACGCCTTTGCACTGAATCGGTGAGACGACGAGCTCGACCACATTCACAACACAAAAGAATATACAATATACACACACACACGCACACACAGGAGGAAACTGAGGAGGAAAATTAAGTTTATTAGACATTTATGACAAATTATTACGAAGCTGAGGCAGCCTGAAAGCATTTCTACAGTTCAAATTAAAACTTTTATACTCACTTGGTTACTATATTTTACTATTTACATAATATACGTAGTATTTAAGCATCTTTTTTTAAAACTTTATTAGTATAGTTAAATGAAGGAGAGACAGGAAACACGAGGGAAATGACATACAGAATATGGTCCAGCTGGCTCGTAGTGAAACAAACTTTATTTGTATAACATTTTTCATACAAATCAAATACAATTCAGAGTGATTTGCTGAAATCAAATGGAAATGAGTGTAACAGGTGTGAAGTTGCCCTACTTTCCTACATGTTCATCGTTTTCTTCAGTTTTATTCAAATTCAGATGGAACTGTGTTCTGTATTGATTCAAAGAAAATGCTTCTTTTTTTTTTGTCGTGATCACATTAGAGGACAAAGCACGGATCGGTCAACAGCAAGCAAAGTGCAGTACATTGAACCGCGTAACCATAGCAACACTACCTCTTGAGACTTTGGGTCGTGTTGGCCATATAATGACTTTCACTCAAAGTAGCTTCAATCAGCGCAGTTTATTTACACTAAAATGACAGCGAACGCTCATAATCTGACAAGAACTCATTTCACGTTGTGATTCATAATAAAGGGCAATGATACGCTTTGTCACATTGTAAATACAAGTAAGTAAGTTTTTGCCTTACCTATGACTTATTATCTTGTAGTAGAAAAACACGATACAATCCAAAATTACATTATTGTCCCATAAAGGGAAATTATTTTTGTGCTGCAACATCACAATGAATACATTAAATAGTAGCTCCATATATTACAGTGAATACATAAATAAAATAAGGAACAGAGCGATAGAAAGGAGAATAAAATGCGTATTTCCGAGCTGCACATCATCACACATATATCTCTGTAATTATGTGCAATACTGTGTGCACATAATTAACAGCATGATGCACGGCAAACAGAGATATATATGTACTATAAATGCTCATATGGATAAATTATGGTTTTTAAAGCAATGGGACTTTATATACAGCTGAAATCAACCTATTTGCAGTGTAGTTTTAGGCCTCAATGGCATTATTTGCTATCTGAAGGCAGCAGTTCTGTTAATTGTCTTGGATATGAGGTTCCTCTTTCTTTTAAAAGCAGCAGCAGCAGCAGCAGCAGCAGTGTGATAGTATTAGTAGCACATGTGTGCAGTTAGTGTGCCGCTCATGAAAAAAGAAAACACAGGGGGAGGTTTCAACGGCCTGTTTTTCTCACCAGCTGCTTCTCTCGTAAACTCCCTGCGGCTTCTCTTGCGGTGCATCTGCATCAAACGGCAATATAACGTGCGCCTGTGTTCGGCGCAGGAGGCGAAAGATGGCCGCGTCTGTGCTTGTGCCGCTTCACTATCAGGACGGTGATGTTTCACGAGACGCGCGCGTGTGCGGCAGAGGTTAAGGATTGATGATTGTGTGAAGACGAGACGTCCCCCGTCCCCGTCCCCTCACCAGCAGGATGTTATGAGACAAACAGCTGTTCAAGGTCTTTTTATTTGCGTCTTAAATAGCTGCTACAACAGGCTGCGGATGATTCCTGTTAGCTGTGATTGTTATCCAGTGATAATTGTTGCTTCGGTGCATGAAGCAGATGATTGTGTGGTGATGTAACGGTGATTAATGTGACAGAAGTTCCATATGGATCCGTTTTAATAGTTGCTTTGATTGTTTTCATTTAAAGATTTGTGAAGTGGTTTCTGCCACAAAAAAATCTATCAGTGTTTAATCATCCGACATTTATTGGGATTTATTGCGCTATTGATCAATTTGAAAATACTTTTTCTTGACTTTATCGTCCAGTGCTGAAACGTTACAATGCTGCGGTATAAAAAAATGATTTTGCACGAAAAAAATACCAATTTCCAGAGATTAATATGTTATTTGATGATCAGACCACAACAACAGAGGACGTTAGGATTGAAAAAAATGAAATAAAATTGACAAAAGTCGACGTCAAAGTCACTTCTGTCAAAGAAATTTTTTATTTTTTATTTTTTATAAATTTAACAAAAAATTGTCAAATTTCATCCAAGTCGAATGTGAATTGAACAAAGCTTTTAGCATCATAATGAAGAGTATTCTTCATTTGACCAAGAGAGAAAAAAGGGGAGAAACAGCCCTTGAAATACACAAAATAAAGTCATATCATTTAAAATGAGACTAAAAAATGGAAATTGAGTTTTAAGTCGTATTAAGTAGAAATACTCATACATTTACAGGTGATAGTGTCACATCTTTTAAGAAAGTAAAAGTCTTCCATATTGATATTTATTTGCATGAGTACACATTCTCCAAATACTAAGTTTACTCTTGGCTATGCATGTAAAAAAAAAAAAAATCTATTTTATTCCTGTTTGAATCCTCAAATTGAAACAGAGAGAGAGAGAGCGAGCGTTAAATGGATTTACGACCTTGATAAGGACTCGATGATCGATGTGAGGCACAGATGAATCTGCCCGGGTGGAAGTGAGCGTTGACTAATTGGCTCCGGCCTCTCGTCGCCGCTTGTAGTCTGACCAAAACTCACAAGGTTCTGGATGAATGCGCCGTCGGCAGAGACGTCTGGACAGAAAAAAATAGAGGAAGAAAGTGAGAGATGAGGACGAGGAGGGAGCGAGTCTGGTCTTGCTCTCCCATGCTGGACCGTCGCCATAGTAATAGCTGTCAGCTCATACGTTTTATTTAACCTTCGTGCTCTGGGAAAGGAGACACATTATGCTCTTCTTGCTTTATTTATTTATTTCTGTCTCTGCGACTGTGGCACAGTGGGCCTGTGTGAGACTTCACAGGAAGTCTGTCCTGTGATTTAAATGAAAAGATTCCCCCAAAATGTTAAGGTTTTGGAAGAATTCCGGAGCATCAATGAGCCCAGTGACCTCTTGCTGATGTTATTTGACTAGAACTTCCTTAAAATAGTCTTCCCTCTGGTTAATATATATATATTATGGTTGTTAACGATTAACGCGCGTTATTATGGGTCATAAATGAGGTCATATTGAGCAGCTCAAGTGGCTCTTGTTTGATTATTTTTCCCCCCCTTGGTTCAGCCTCTCATCAGTCGACACCGTTTGTCGCGTGATTTGTGCAAACAGGACGTAATTTGTCTATTTGTCTGTAGGGCGACACACACACACACACACACACACACACAAGTGTTTGCTGATCTGACGCCTCAGTCAACAGGGTGACATCATGTTCCTGTGTCTTCCCAAATAGAAAAATAGAAAATAAATGACATTGTGAAGGGGTTTTTTAGGTTGAACGGAAGATATTGGTTTGTGTTAGAATTACAACTTGTGTTGTCATGGTTTCACTGCAGGCTCCAAACATTTCATTTGACATATTTTGCAAATATTTGTTCAATATTTATTGATTTTATATCAGCCTGACTGTACAACCAAAGCAGCTGCTCATAGTGTGTGGGGAGAAAAGCATCAAGACATCTAAATATCTTTAGATACATTCATATATCAAAAAATTGATCGCAAAATCGCAAGTTATTTGCTTTTATTTTGTAGTTGAAGATTGCATATTTAGTGCAAATTTGCGCATCCGAGTTCCAGGTTTTAAAAAGCAAGGCTGTGAAATGCAAGTTTGTGCTGTTGTGTTGTGTTATTTTTCAATTCACGCTCAGTATCACCACTTCTGGTGCTTCACTTTGAATATGAAAGTGCAAATTATCTTAATACTAGGCCATTTTTGTGACAATTTTACTACCCGCTAATGTTAACAAACAAACAAAGAGTGACACTGGTTTGGTGTAAATAACACAGCTATAATATAATTAATGCAATTATATGGTGGCCCTGCTGTGCATGATGTCGGTTTATTCTTCTTCTTCCAATTCAGCAGACGTTTTAAACGTGTTTTTACTTGACGCTGAAAAGCAAAACAGATTTTCAGATATAACTCTTGGAGATGTTTCTTAATTAATTGTTCAAACTCCACTATTTTCTGACAGGTCAGTTATAAGACAAGCCTCTGTGGTTGAACGCAGAACGGTAGGAGAGCCGAATAACCTCTGTAATTTAAGTCAGGCTGCTAATGACCTCTCTGAGCCTGGTATTATGTGGCACAACAAAGGCTGTGCAACAGTTTCCTAGCTACACAAACACACACACACACATACACATACAGTTTGCTGGTGTTGCACTCATGCTGGTGTGTGCACCCAATCATATACGGGGTCTGGTGCAGATTTACAAGACGTCATGTTTGTTTGTTTTTAATTTAATTTGACCTATTGCAGTTAAAAAGTGATGGTTCACATTAAAGTGGACTTGCAAAATTACTACAGAGAACTAGAACATGGTTACAAGAAGATTTTATAGAATAAAATGATTGAAAATAAGAATAAAAACGGTGAAAAGCAGCTTCAGGCAACACTAGCAGCCTGGAGTATAACACACCTAAATCTCTACATCGCCTGTCATTGATTGGGTTGCATGCAGGGTAATGTACGTGCAACAATGACACATTACCCCCACAAAGTAATTTGGTTTAGCGCAGGTTCACTGTTGTGCTTCCAGTACTTTAATGTCACACCCTCCATGATGTCAAATCTCATTGTGTAATAATTATCCAAAGTAGAAAACAATTAGGGGAAGTGTTTATGTGACAATGAGTTTTTAAATGGACCGTCAGCGAGTTTCAACCACACATTTGAAATGGTTTTGGGAACAAGTTGTTTATTTTTTATGAACCATTAAATGCAGCTAATGTCAGATTTAGAGCACTGAGAGTAGAGCGAATGCAACAATGGAGTTCACTTCAGTTCAGGGATTTATTGCCCATGGACGGGGAAATGTGTATTGCAGTTGGTGTTATAAAAAGCAATAAAAACAATTGAAGGAACACTACAAACGTTTATATGAACAAAGACATGGGACAACATGGACACAGCTCAACAAAACTGGGTTTAAAACAACCTCAGTCAGATTTCAAGTTCATAAGAACTGCTAATAAAATGCCGCAGAAAACAATGAACAGCAAAAAGTCAACATAATTAATAGTGTGACTAGTGTTGATTACACATTTCTGATGAATCAATTACCACAATGTTCCTCTATTTTAAAAACAGATTCATCTGAATGGTTTTCTTTGATGTGACGAGTTCACTGATGTCAAAACTTAAATTTCCCATGTGCGTGTTCTGCAGGAGGAACCTGCCAGGTGACCGACAGAAAGCCCTGGACATCATGCTGCCCCTGGTGGAGGATGAGGAGAACGTGGCCTCAGACATCTACTGCCTGGTGGGACGGATCTATAAAGACATGTTCCTGGAGTCTCACTTCACCGATACGCAGAGCAGAGACAACGGAGCACTCTGGTGAGAGGGATATGAACATATTGTTCGCTTTTAAGGTTATTTTTAATGCTTTTCCTGCACCTTACAGCTGTGGAATATATACATACTCAAAATGATTATTTCACTCTTTTTATTCCGTTACAAGAGACGGAATTTTACTATAAACAATCAAAATCTTTCACTGCCACACATACAAGCATGACCCAGGCCCAGTTCTGGGTATTTATTTATTCCTCCATCTAATAAGCAAACTGTACAGGCGACTTACAGGCTAATATAAATGTATATACTGTAAATACAGAACCCACACTTTGGCTGGTGTGTCCATTAGGGGTGCTGTAGAAACATGTTGACATAAAGCATGACATAAAGCAAGGTCCTCACCTGAAGTTCATATCAATGGTGTATTCTAATGCTACAACAACCAAACACCTCTGAATAATACTGTCATAAAGCTAACATTTGTTAGCATGATGTGTAGCTACCTTAACCACAATTGTTTTTGCTGTCTCTTGTACATAATGATTATGGGAACTTATACTAAAAGCTAACATTGTTTAGCTTGTTGTGAAGCTACACTAACCACAACAAAAGACTCTTGTACACATTGATTAAGCAAACTAAAGTTACTGTCATAAAGCTAACATTTGTTAGCATGATGTGTAGCTACCTTAACCACAATTGTTTTTGCTGTCTCTTGTACATAATGATTATGGGAACTAAAAGCTAACATTGTTTAGCTTGTTGTGAAGCTACACTAACCACAACAAAAGACTCTTGTACACATTGATTAAGCAAACTAAAGTTACTGTGATAAAGCTAACATTTGTTAGCATGATGTGTAGCTACCTTAACAACAACACAATTGATTTTGCTGTCTCTTGTACATAATGATTAAGGGAACTAATACTAAAAGCTAACATTGTTTAGCTTGATGTGAAGCTACACTAACCACAACAAAAGTCTCTTGTACACATTGATTAAGCAAACTAAAGTTACTGTGATAAAGCTAACATTCGTTAGCTTGTTGTGTGGCTATGCTAGCCACAACAGAATTTATTCCCAGGTGTTAAAAGAGGTTTCCTGAGATTAAGTACACAATAAATAGTAAAAAATGTAAATCAGCGCCAAGGGGTAGGGGTGAAAATGAGGAAATGGGACTGGACCAGTATGTTTTTTGGTCATAGTTAACCATTGTAGCACTGCTAGGAAGTCAGTTAACTTTACTGAACTGGAAGAACCAATAACCCTCACGTGGTCACATTCTGTGGTTAAAAAGGAAATAAAACAGCATCTTTGAATCAGGAAGCTCAGGTTTCTGTTTCACATATGGCCGACATTTTCCTGTAAAAGCTCTTTTCTGAAAAGAAATTGTTCTTATAAATGCAACACATTGTAATAAGCAACATTTCTTTTCACAGATTACAATAAAGAAGTTTATATTAATATCCCCTAACATCATTCCCAAAAACTGTACCGGCAAAAAGAACCAAAGTATATTAAAGGTTCCTCTCATTATCGTTTACTTAAGTCACTAATATTAACTTCACTTTCCCCATTAACCTGACATCATCATTTCTCCTTTAACCACCAGAACAGGCAGATCTGCTGCATGCCATCACAGACACTCACCACTGCTACCTCATCATTATTATTATTATTATTATTATTATTATTTTTGTTCTGTCATTGTGTTGGCTTTATGATACAACTGGATCCTCGTCATGTTGTTCTCATACGTTTGCACAGTTAATATAAAGGCGTGTTCTTTGATGTCACGTAACGGCACACCTGTACGTAGGTATGACACATGTAGGAGGAACTTACAATGACAAATACAAGTCCCTTAACTCACCTGTTAGATAATAATGCTCGTAAATACTATCTAAATCTCATAATTCATGCCGTCACAGTATTGTTCCTGTGAACAGACGGGACATCAGTGTGTATTTGCAAACAGGGCGGGAGAAGAGAATCCCAGAAATGTTCTCATGCAAATACACGCGCCACAAAACTTGTTTTAATTATTTAGGAAAGTACTCAGACCAATTAATCAATTTTTAAAATAGTTGGCAGAGGGCCAGAGCCAAATGTGACAGGATTACTGAGGACAAGCATTAATACTAAATCTAAAATTGACGTAGTGTTACTGTTTGAAAAGTGAAGCCAAGGAAGTAGGACGGAAGAAGCAGGTGGCCACCAGGGGGCGACTCCACTGATTGTAAAAACTAACTTTGAATGGAAGTCTATGGGAAAAGAAGCTTCTACCTCACATTTTATTTGTTTCAATCAGTTGTTTAGGGAATTATTTATTCAATTAACTGATTACTAAATGAATAGTCAGCTTTTTGGATTGAGGTATTTTTCAGCTTCTTAAATGGGAATATTTTCTCGTTTCTTTACTCAATAAACAAAGAAATCATTAAAACTGCATCATTTTAATGTGTGGACAAAACAAGACATTTAAAGGACTAAACAAGTACTCGGTTATTTGTCTTCTTCAATAAAACGTCATGACATCATGTATGAATGGGGAGAAAAATCAAATATGCGATATATCATCCTATATTTTTTTTTTTTTAAATAATAAATTATTGCAATATTTCTACTACCTTGATGAACAGAAACAGGTGTTTTTTTGCTATCTGGATATTTGAAGACATTTTTATTTATTTTAAAGCATGCCAGTTGAACATGTGGTCCATGTTCTTTATTAAAAGGGATTATATTTAGTATTTTACAGCATTAGCATGTCATCCCAGCACTGGTTAATTAAGATCCCATAATCATATTGTATTTTCATAATGGATTGACATGTCGATTATTCTCTCCAGTAATGGTTTGGTCCATAAAGTGTCAGGAAAATGTCGATGTGTGTTTTTCAAACCTGGATATGACGACGCTCTCAAATGTCTTGCCAAAAAATAATTCATTGTTGTATGGAGCAAAAGAAAATTTATATATTCTCAGTTAAGAAGCTGTAAAAGGAGAAAACTTGTTGTAATTCTTTAAAAAAAAATACTCAATCTGAATAATCGATGAACAAAATAGTTGACGATTCATTTAGTAATCGATCAATAATCAGTTCATTGAGTAATGAATTGAGCCCTACACCAGTGTGAAATCTTTAAATCTGGAGGCTTCAAAAACTGGTGTTCATTTGGCAACTGGAAGACGTTTGTTCAGACTCTGATGAGGAGCAACAGGCTGACGGCGTCTGAGGTTAAATGTTCATTACTTCCGTTTTGGATTTCCTTCTTAAGATCTCACATCTTTGCCTTTTGAATGTGCCGCACAGATAATCAACCTCTGGCTGTTATTTTCATCTCCGTGTCAAAACTTGGCAGAGAGAGGCTGCTAATAACATTCAAGCAGCGTCCCTCAGTAGCACAGATTGGTCATTAAATAAATTGCATTTCATGTTCTGCGAGGAGAGCCGCTGTCGTCGTTTGCCGTTCTGCGGCCCCAGTTCAATATAGCTGTAATTGTTTTGGTTTTGGTTTCCTCTCTCTCTCTAAGTGTACGTATGTCGCGGGGCCTTGGGGGAGCCACGAGAAACCCGTCTCAGAGATGCTTGGGATTTGGAGTGACGCATTTCTTGGTAGAAAGGTGTTTATTGGAGTCATTTGTTTGCTCTCTCACGGCAGGTTTAAAAAGGGCTTTGAGTCGGAGCCAACGCTGCACTCGGGGATCAACTACGCCGTGCTACTCCTGGCAGCCGGACACCAGTTTGACACGTCCTTTGAGCTCCGCAAAGTGGGTGAGTGGATATTTGTGTTGTTTGGCCCCCGGAACACATGCAGCTTTTCATTTTATTGCACTGAGCCTTGATGACTAATCGCGGTGAGTAATCACTCTCTACTCTGCAAGAGTCGCTCTTGCTCCGCTGCATCTAACCATGGCAACGGTTCAATTAGGTTACAATAGACCAGCTTTTAGTTCAGGATTTGCATCTAGTAGATTAAAAGCTGGACAGATCCATTTTGCATTACCTTACTTTTGTAGTTACCTTGGAGCTTTTTGTCTTTCAGCTCATTGTTTTCGGTTTTACGAGCTGTCGTCTTCCAACAGGAAACCTCACCTTCAACTTTATTATAATACCAAAGGAAATTGGATCGGCAGCAGGGAACAAAGCACATAACAAAACACTCCTGATGGTACTGAGTGTGTTTGTGAGAGAGTTGTCTGGCAGGAAAGATTTGTTTGGTTTTTTTTGATGCCTTTTGTATTACTTTTCCATGCATCGACATGGCATTTTTCTCCCACAGAACTGCCGCTGCTCACTGGATATTTTTGTACTTTCTCAATTCATTAGGGGATAGTTGTCAGTTTCTGAACTCCTCAGACCTGGCTGTCGGAGTCAGAGTAACTTACACCAGCTTTCTTCCACAGTCTGCTCGGTTTTGAGCTTCAGCAGGTCGTCTTGACCGTGTCTATATGCAGTGATTTGCTGCCTTGTGATTGGCTGATTAGATATCGTTAACAAGCTGTAAAAGTGAGTGTATCAGTAATTAAATTCTGTGCTGTTGAAATACCTCCTCGTGGACTAATGTATGTTTGTGTCACAAAACAATTTCAGCCATTTATTGGCAAAAAAACCAAGCAGTTTTACCTGATTTAACACAGATTATTGCGACATACTTCTGTTTTTCACAGGACTATTTATTCTCTCACATGCTCAGAGTTGTAAACATTAGGGCCCAGGTTGAAATCCAGAAATTCCTCTCTGACATCCGAGGCTCAAAGTAGCTCAGGAATGTGGGAAACAGAGCAAACAATCCTGGGAATTAGCCTGCAGCTCTCTCTGAATCGGCCTCACCCTCCTCTCCCTGCTGAGTCTCCTTACTCCTGCTCTCGTCCCAGTGACCCCCACACACGTGACTCAGCGTCTGTGGTCCCTGCAGCAGCGGCAGAGTCTGTGTAGGACATGTCGCTGCAGCTCCTCGCGGCAGAAGCCATAAAACATTACGGAACACTCGTGGTATCCCAACAAATCTGGCTGAATACAGTAAATAGCGTGTAAAAATAGAGCTCCCGTGCTGCGTGCTGTGGCACGATGAATTCTCCTCCGCTATCTCATCTTCCTGAACTCTCTGTGGGTGACGGTCCAACTGGAAACGCAGTAAAAGTGATGATATCTCTTTATCTGTTCTAATGTTTTCCCAGGGGTGAAGCTGAGCAGCCTCCTGGGTAAAAAGGGCAGCCTGGATAAGCTGCAGAGCTACTGGGATGTGGGCTTCTTCCTGGGCGCCAGCATCCTGGCCTGCGACAACACCCGGGTCATCCAGGCCTCCGAGAAACTCTTCAAACTCAAAGCCCCCATCTGGTGAGAGAAAAAAACGCCCCACTGCTGCTGCTGCTGCTGCTGCTGCTGCTGCTGCTGCTGCTGCTGCTGCTGCTGCTGCTGCTGCTGCTGCTGCTGCAGCGTCAGTTTGCAGAAAAGCACATTTTAGACCACATTCATCACCGTCTGTGTCGTTGTGATTCAAAGTGTGCTCCGGCTTTCTCTTGAAACCGCGCCGACCATCTGTGGCTGTCAAAGAGAGACAGAAGATATCACGAGGAAGTCACTTTTGCTCGTTTTTTTTCCTCTTCACACATGCGTTTGCTGGTGATTGCAGCGCGGTGTGGTGACGGTTAAGATGAAAATATGATGACATGATGGAAGGAAACACATGAAGAGACTAAAGCTGTCGCAGCACCTCCTGATTCTTGTGATTTTAAGAGCTAATTTTAGCTTTTATGACGTGTGTACTTCCTGGAGAGCCTGCTTACAAGCTGAAACATTTGTATTATGTAGTTTTCAGATCAATGTTGTCAATTCATTTAATCTGTCTGTCTCAGTTTTCAATTTAAAGTGCTTTATTGGCATGGTAAACAAACGTTTACATTGCCAATTGCAAGCTTGTGTAGTGACCAAATGAAAAGAAGATTGGAAACATAAAATAATATAAATATACATACACAGAGGACAATAAAATCATTTAAATAAGGCGCATGTACATGTCTGTTTGCTCAACAACAGGATAATTGCACTTGAACTGTATATAATATGAAATATGACATAGACTTTACATCTATATTGAAGGAGATTGAAGCCATTTTTGAGGAGGTTACATTACAGCGGTGTCATCATTTAGCATAAACAGAAGAGTAAGAGTAAAACGTTGTCTAATTTAAGTCAAAATCATGACATATATTCAAATCAAGCATCACTACAGAGCCGAATCACGCGTAAAGCAAACTTATGAAGGAGAGGTGGTGTGAAAATTACAATAATAGTCATTATTATGATGAATTAAGAGATTCAATAGCTCAAAATCCGGAAATGTTTCGGTGCTCTGGCGATGACAGAATGGAAAGACTGCCAACGTGACGAACACCTGCGAGAAAAAGATCTCGTCGTATTGTGAATTCATGTTGCCAAACAATGCCGCGTGTGTTGTGATCAAACACAGTCAAAAAAAGACCAACAAGCTCGTTTCCACGAGAGAAGCTCTGTGTCTGTTTTTATTCAAATGCACCGCTCACATTTCTCACATTTCTTTTTAGCGTAGTTTAACCTTTAAAACGCCACTTACACCTGCGAGCGAGGAGCTAATGATGTGTATTAATGGGAAAAGAATGACAAATACAAGGCCCTAAATATCCTTTAATTTGACACTTTTATGCCCACATTCAAGCTTCTGTAGATTAATTGCCCTGAAGATGTAATTTCACTGTGTGTGTGTGTGTGTGTGTGTGTGTGTGCGAAACCCTGCTGTTCTTTATTTGTGCTGGTGCTGTGAAAAACTCTTTAAGCTTCCATTAATGTCATAAAAGACAAATGTTACCGAGCACGCAAAACACAATCACGTGCTATTATTATATTATTTATATGTTGTATTATATATATTATATGTTTCCCCTGATTTTCATAACCTTGGTTACATTTGTTGGTGTCGTGATATGTGAGGTTTTGTTTTATCTTTGTTTTAATGAAAGGTTTGCTTTCAGGTACCTGCGCTCGTTGGTGGAAACCATTTTGATTTACCAGCACTTTAAGAAGCCCGGTACAGAGCAGGCGGCGCCCAAACAGGAGCTGGTGGATTTCTGGATGGACTTCATGGTGGAGGCGACCAAGAAGGACGTGTCCTCTGTCCGATTCCCGGTACGTGACACCTGTGACGAACCAGGAAATGGCTCCTATTTATCGGGAAACTCTCAGGTTTCAATGATGTGGAAAGTTAAAAAAAAAAAAATAAAATAGATCAATAAAAATGTCCTTTTAGGTGTTAATACTGGAACCCACAAAAGTCTACCTGCCTTCGTATTTGTCCATCAACAAAGACGTGGATGACAACACGGTGTCCATCTGGCACGTCGCTCCCGACGACGAGGTGAGTGACGTCATTTATTATCGTCCGTCAGCTGATTCTTTCCCCCATTCACACCCATTCAAATTCATCACACGTTACATATTAAGCTCATGCTGTTTACATTCTGGTGACTTCATGCAGATACTGTATCGTGTTTTGTATTTTGATCATCTTAAATAGTCTCGGTATCTTTTTAGATTCTACATTCATAGATGTGGACATGTCTTTATATTTACTGTCTTTGCTGATGTGTCACTGTAAATTGAACCCATCTTATCTCATCTTATCTTATCTTACACGCTACCAACGCAGACACCAGACGTAGTAAAACTCCTGCTTTGAAGCCTTGAAACATGAACGCTTTTCCTCTAAATTCCAATATATAATTTACAAAATAAACATAAACATCAGAGTCCAACACTGTAAATCTGAACAGTTTAAGAACTAAATTTGTCCCAGGTTTCTTATTTATGTATTTATTTCCTCTCTGTTGGATTGTTTATTTGATGCTTCTGGCCTTTTTTTACTATGTTGTTTTCCTTCTTTTATATCTGAGCTCAGACAAATTTCCCAGTGAGGACAATAAAGTACACACACATATATATCTATATCTTATATATAAGATATAGATATATATATTTTATCTATTGTGCTATTGAAGAAGACCTGAAAGTATCGATTGAGACCATTAACTCCAGAGAAAAGTGCTCAGTGAGGCTATAAATCAAGCGAGAAGTAGGTTGAGTTTCCCCGTAGTAGACTTCTGTTCAAACTGAGTTCTTTTTATATTAAAAAAAAGAAATCAAACCTTGTCCTTCCCATTGGAAGGACAACAACCGTATGAATGCAGATACTCACTCAATATGAGAGCTAATGGACTCTTGTTTTACAAAATGAGTTCATTCGATCGGAATTATTGATTATTTTCATTTTGTTACATCCGAGAAAACCTGCAGCATCAGCAACTGCAGTCATTTCATCTGCTTCAACTGACGCTAACAAGGCCGCTAATGTCTCTTAATGACTGTAAGGGTCACTCAACATGTTTGGGATGATGCCGCTGCTCTGATGATACGAGCCATCCGTCAGCATCACATGGGTTTTCAGAGTCTCCCCGCAGCTGTAACCATGTCCTCTGTTTGTCTCCTCCTCTTCCTCCTCCTCCTCCACAGAACAAAGGAATTCACGAGTGGAACTTCTGCGCCACGTCGGTACGAGGTGTCAGGTCAGTGTCTCCCTGTCTGTGATGACACACACACACATTAGAGCGGAGTGATGTCACAATAACCTCACACTGCGTCTCTCTCTCAGAAGAAGGTGGTCGGTTTGAAAATATCCAAGAAATAGTGTGTTTTTCCATTACTTGGCTTTAATAATGTCTCTACAAACCACAGAATCAAATAAATATGAATCAGTGATTTTAAAACACTGGGTCGGGACCCCCACATGGGTCACAGGTGATATTTTTTTGGGTCCCAGAACAAATTTGTCTTTTATTTTCCAATAACGTACATTCAAATAAATTGTAATTCATTTTCTCATCTGTCGTCATCCTCTTCACCATCTTTTAAAGTATGGGAAACACTGTATTACATCAAACTATTGACACATGAGTTAATAGAATGCTGGTGTAGCAGCATTAGCAGTGCTTTGGCGACTAACTTGACTTTTAGGAGTAATGTCGTGTTTTTAAAGTAATCCAGTTCAGCTGCAGTTCGGACAGTTGAAAGCGAAACAATGCAATAATTCCGCTTGCAGTTGTCAAACGATAACGAGTGAAATTCTCAATTTATCATCATAAATAAAGTGATGATAAAGTATGTTAAGACGATAAAATTCTCCTTTCATTTTTAAACAACTATTTAAAATAGAGTAGAAAACGATGAAAGGGAACAATGGCGAACAGGGGAAGTTGTAGACTGACGTGGAGATTGAATTTATGCAATTTAAATAGTTTGAATAATAATATTATAATAATAATAATATTTTTTAAAGTTATCGGAGGATAGAAAGACACAAAATGGTGTTTGACGCGTTACCAAATGCCTGTTGTTGGTCCAGAAAACAGTGCTTGTATAGTGGGACGAGGACGTTCGTCCAATTAAATGGACAATAAACAACCGTCACTCAAATTAAATGTGTAAGTTCTTTCTAATACAACACAAAAAGTAAAATAAACAACATTCATGCACATAAAAGTATCCAAACATCCAAATTTAATGAAAATAAAAACACCTTTTCCATGTCCTTATGTACAAAATCTGATTTATTAATACCGCAGATAAATGCAGGTTATGATCACAGCACCAGGCTGCCTGATGAAAAGCCATCTCGCTCCGCGCCTGCTTATTTCCAGCGTCCTCAGAGGAATCTCGCTGTCAGATGAGAGAAAAGGTGGAAGGACCGCGCTCGGCAGGTTGCTAGGGAACGACTCATTTCTCTCTCTGAGCCCACTCAGCCTGCAGACAGTCAGCAGGACACAAGCGCAGCCAGCATCACATGCTCCGGCACTGACTCGGCCTTGGCAGAGTCGGGTAAACGCTCGGCGCCGAAAGGATGAAAAAGAAAGAAAGTTTCAGTTTAGCTGTTGAATAAGTGACGTTTTACCGTGCGCAGGAAGAGAGCAACCTACAAACATATCACTACACTTGAGTGTGTCAATGAGACAGATGTGTTGATGATTGTTACGTCGGGAACGAACAGCCTGTTATTGCGTCCCCGAGAGTTGATGGCTGACGTAATAAGCCTAAATGTCAAGAGTCTTTGTCTGTTTGCTCTCCCGTGGGTTTACTGTCGCGCTCACTTCACTGTGGCCTCCCTCTCTTTTTTCCTCCTCAGCATCTCCAAGTTTGACGAGCGCAGCGCCTTCCTCTACGTGCTGCACAATGCCGACGACTTCCAGATCTACTTCTGCACGGAGATGCACTGTAAAAGGTCGGTCCGCCCTCGATCACGCTGTACAAAGACGCTGTGGTTGTCCAACTGTGGTGCGTGTACCAGCAGTGGTACGAGAGCTTCCTCTGGTGGAATACTGTTCTATTGTATATACCATATGGGAGTGGGTAAGAAATGAAACAAATAACAAAAGTCACCTTATCTTTTAATCTATCTTAATTTATCTAACTATTACTATGTGACCTTCTCTTTTATTTACTTACTCTTTGACCTTTTCTATTTTGTTTTCATAGGATTTTAAACCTTTATTCACATCAATATTACTACTTTTTATTCCTTCTTCTTAGTGTTTTTCATGTCTTTTATCTCGGCCTTCACCTTTGCTGTTGTTTGGCTTCATAATTTCCTGACTCGGGTTGTCAAAGCACATTCTTTATAAATAAAGTTATTATCATTATTATTATTTAATGGGGATAGGAATCGGTATCGGTCTGATGCGGCCTCGCACCATCCCTGTTAGTTAATGTGCTTAAGAAGTGACATAAAGGCACAGTTTATATCATTTCTGTTGCTAAGGGAGCTCTCAATCTCCCAAAAATGAAGCATTATGTTAACGAATATGATGTTTTTATTGTATTGATATTGATTCAGTCAAGCAATTAATTATTTAAATGCAATTAAAAGCCTTTATTAAGGGTGCCTTACTATTACTGGCCTCATTACTCTCACAAATCAGTTCTTAAGTGTTCAGCTTGTTTCTAGTTGGACATTTGGACCACCAACGGTTACACGCGGGGAGAGAAAAGTTATTTCCAATGTTCTGTGCAGGTTTTTAGTCCCTAAAACTTGAATTGATGTGACATCATTCCTTTTGCTCTGAAGAATTCCGAACGTCTTGGTCTCGGGCTGAACATTTTGCACATTTCACCATGAAGCACACCTTCCCTCTGTTTGACACCATCGTGTTTTTGTGTGAGCTGCTGGCTGAAGAACTGACTGTTCAGACTTGTGACTGTCGCTTCAAAGACTCCCGAACTCCTCCAGTGTCATTATGATCTGTAGTGTGTGTGAGAGTCTGTGAGTCACTGCTGCTGCTGCTGCTGCTGCTGCTGCTGCTGCTGCTGCTGCTGCTGATTATGATGATGTTCCTCTCCTTTCAATACAGTGAACCAGTTAGGGAAGAAAAGAGAAGGAAGGAAGGAAGGAAAATGAAAGGTGGTGAAAAGAGGAAACCTGATTATATATGTGCTTATGCGTGATTGGCATGTGTGCATGCACGTATGTCACTGAACACCTGCAGACGTGTTGGTGTGTGTGACAGCCAGACAAGGTGACTAATTCTCAGCATGTGTGCAGTCAGTGATAAAGGTCATTACGTGTATGTCTGTGTGTGGGAGGTGGTGCGTGTGTAAACACAATGTAACCCCTTCAGGATGAAACCACCGGGTAGTAAATAACGCCACTCGCTCGCTCACTCACTCACTCGCTCACCCACTGCAGTCACTGCACAGCGTGAGCTTGCAGGCGTCATTTTTCCGGTTTCGCGAGTTCTATTTGCACCGTGCAGACAATCGGTTTGTGTCCGCAGGTCATGAACTACCTGACAAATCACAGATTTTTTCATTGTTGTCGCTCTAGTTGTTGCACACCCTGTTCTTTTAAAATCTATTAATAGAGCTGTAAAGTGTGTCAAAGCTGCAAAAAACAACACAGCTTATTGTTGTTTTTTGGCTTTTGCAACTAAAAACTCCCTGAAATCCTCGAAAGTTTGTGAATTTGACAAAAAAAAAAATTATTTAAAATCACCCCTAAATAAACATGGGGTCAGTGAAAGTGCTTGAATTTTATGCAAGAAAGAAGAGAAGATTTGGTGAGTTGATATTTAGGTAAATGTCTCCCTCGTAATTACTAGCGGCGTTGTGGACACTGTCCTCCGTCTCTCTCTCCGCCCGTGAGATGACGCGAGATTCCGTGCAGAACAGCGAGCGAGTAAAGTTAGCAAGAAAGAGATGAAAATGAAGACGTGATGCCTGGAAAATAAGAATTCCAAGATCTCCGTCTGACTTTGACCAAGATCCCAAGGACAATCACTAATATGCTCCTACATGGGTGAATACTCAAATTAGTTTGCACTATGCAGATGACACTATGCTGTTCGTGTCCGTGCTTTTAATAGCAACTTCAACAAGCTATAGGCACGCCTCGCTTTTGTTTTGAAATTTAGAACTGAAGAAGAAGAAAAAATGAAATAAATAGACCTGTAGTCGTTGGTCCATTGCTGCTCACGAACAGCAGCCTTTTTTTCCAAATTACTACTACTATAATACCTTTATATACAGTACAAACACCTTCTCAAAACAGGGTTCCAATGTGCCTTACAGGAGAACAGCAGAATAAAACAGTTAAAAAGCAGCATATTAAGACAGAAAATGGGCTAAAAATTCAAATGATCCTAACCTTTTAAAAGTGTTTAAAATGTATGTATTCTCTAATGTTGCTGACATGAATAAAGAGCATTACAGTAATACAGGGGGAAAAGTACACTCTTAAAGTGGCACCATGTGTTTAGATTCTTAAAATACTTTTTTCTTTTCCAGGCAGTAATTGGTTTACATTTGGACCAACCATCACAACAGGAAACTGCAGTTGTCAAAGTCACTGCATATTTACGTCTTATGTAACGAATCTGCACAGCGCGTGATGATCGGTGAGACTAACTGGCTCTTTTCTCTCCTGTCAGATTCTGTGACCTGGTCAACAGCATCACTGAGGAGAGTTGGAAAGGTCCAGAGGAGGGAGAGTGTGACTCTGACACCTTAGAGGTGAGGAAAAACTCCACAGCTTCATTTTTGCAAAAGCCTGCAGGAGCTTTTTTATATGCTCTGTGTACAAGTGTTCACGTGTTGCAATCAACGCAGTAGAATAATGTTTAGTATATATACAGTATATAATAAAGAGTAGAATAATGTTTAGTATATATACAGTATATAATAAAGAGTAGAATAATGTTTAGTATATATACAGTATATAATAAAGAGTAGAATAATGTTTAGTATATATACAGTATATAATAAAGAGTAGAATAATGTTTAGTATATATACAGTATATAATAAAGAGTAGAATAATGTTTAGTATATATACAGTATATAATAAAGTGTAGAATAATGTTTAGTATATATACAGTATATAATAAAGAGTAGAATAATGTTTAGTATATATACAGTATATAATAAAGAGTAGAATAATGTTTAGTATATATACAGTAGGATATAATAAAGAGTAATGTTTAGTATATATACAGTATATAATAAAGAGTAGAATAATGTTTAGTATATATACAGTATATACAAAGAGTAGAATAATGTTTAGTATATACAGTATATACAAAGAGTAGAATAATGCTTTAGTATATATACAGTATATAATAAAGAGTAAAGAATAATGTTTAGTATATATACAAAGTATATAATAAAGTGTAATGCTTAGTATATATACAGTATATAATAAAAGAGTAGAATAATGCTTGGCATATATACAGTATATAATAAAGAGTAGAATAATGTTTAGTATATATACAGTATATAATAAAGTAGAATAATGTTTAGTATATATACAGTATATAATAAAGAGTAGAATAATGTTTAGTATATATACAGTATATAATAAAGAGTAGAATAATGTTTAGTATATATACAGTATATAATAAAGAGTAGAATAATGTTTAGTATATATACAGTATATAATAAAGAGTAGAATAATGTTTAGTATATATACAGTATATAATAAAGAATAGAAAAAATTCTACTCAAATTGAAGTAACACTGGTTTGTGTCGTCCCTTGTCTCCACAGTACGACTACGAGTATGACGAGCTCGGAGAGCGGGTGGTTCTGGGGAAGGGCACGTTCGGCGTGGTGTACGCGGGCCGAGACCTCAGCAACCAGGTCCGACTCGCCATCAAAGAAATCCCTGAGAAAGACAGCAGGTGAGAGGAGAGGAGAAGAATTACAGTGTGTGTGTGTGTGTGTGTGTGTGTGTGTGTGTGTGTGTGTGTCATGCTACAAACAGTCAGATGCGTCAGTGACTCGTTCTCTGTATCATCTTCAGTTTATGTTTCAAACAAAGTCCCACACAAACAAAGTGAAGTTTTTATTTATACAGCACTTTTCACACGTAAAGGCGGATTCAAAGGAAACTGTAACAGTTACAGTCCATCGCGTCGCAAAGTGTGAGAAAGAGCCTAAAATAAGGTGGAAAATGAAGACGATTCAGTGTTTTAAAGGAGAAAAAAGCTAAAAAAAAATAAATGTAAATCTTAAATTGACAAAGGAAATAAATAAAAGAAAATGGTGTAGGCTTAAAAAAAAATATACAGATAAAACACATTTATACTGTTACAGTCCATGACAAAGCTTTAACAAGAGCCTAAAATAAGGTGAACATTTAAGCTGATTAAATGTTTTAAAGGAGAAAAAAAAAAGCCAAAATGGAGAAAGAAAATAAATAAAAGAAAAAAGAAAGTTAAAAAATATACAGATAAAATGCAAGATCTTAAAAACATTTAAAAGGTGTTTAAACTAAGTGGACTCTAGAAAAAGATGGCTAAAAATACTAATAATTATAATAATGATAATTATACTTAAAGTTCTGCCACTTTTTACATTTATACTGTAATAATTACAGTCAGTGACAAAGTGTTAAAAAAGATCCTAAAATAAAGTGAAAATATAAGATGATTAAATACTTTAAAAGAGTTTAAATGAGAAAAAAAAAACCTAAAAAATGAAAATCTTAAATGGGGAAAGGAAATAAATGAAAGAAAATTAGATTAGGTTTAAAAACATACCGATAAAATACTCTTTGCCACCTTGTTTCAATAACTTGTGTTACTTTAAAGGCTAATTTAACTAATTGAGCAAGGAATGTGCAAATGGGGCTTAAAACCAACAAGTAAACAGCTTTAAAGAGTATTGAATTAGCCGTCTTAATTCATGTCTTATTCACTGACTGTTATTCAACTTAATGTGCAAATAAGCTGGAGTGTAATTTCCTGTCCTCGTTAAAAACAGCCTGTATTTTCAGTTGTGTTAGATCTGGTTTACAGCTTCTTAACCTGCCTCTTGTTTGGCTCGTTGTTGTTACACTGATCGTTGTGTGTGTGCTGCTCTGCCCACATGTTTCCAGCTCATACATATTATTGCAAACAAGATGGAGAATTCCCAGGTGGTCGATGGCTGAATTGTTTTCGATGCATACCACACGACCACAACATCCACGGGCAGGAAATACCAGTCTCTATGTCCTCGTTTCCTCTCTCTGTCTCTCTTTAAACTGTCAAATATCCAATAAATACACAGCGGCGAGAACAAAAGACACAGGAATTTTTTCCAAAGCACTACTGAACATTTGATGTCCCCCAGTGGATTCATCTGCTTCAGGAATCACTCAATCGGTATTTACTCTTAAATTGACCGTAGGTGTGAGAGTGTATGGTTGTATGTCTCTATATGTGTCCCTGTCACATTACACCTATTTCGTGGCCACAAATTAATATTTTGTGCGCAAGTCGAACTAATTAGTGTTTTCGTGCGCAGGTTTTGTCCATTATGTGGCCACAAATTAGTATTTCATGGGAACTAATTAATATTTTTATCATCATCATCATCGTGTGCAAATTTGACCTATTTCTTGGGAACGAAATTAGTATTTCGTGGCGACAAATTAATATTTCTTGGGAACGAAATTAGTATTTCGTGGCGACAAATTAATATTTCTTGGGAACAAATTAGTATTTCGTGACCACATATTAATATTTCGTGTGCAAGTTTGACCTATTTTGTGAGAACTAATTAGTATTTCTGTGCACACGTTTTATCCATTTTGTGGGAACTAATTAATATTTTGTGGGAACTAATTAATATTTTGTGGGAACCTATTTTGTGGGAACCAATTTTTTGTCCATTTTGGGGAACTAATTAATATTTTGTGGGAACTAGTTATTTATGACCACAAATTAATATTTCAAGTTTGACCTATTTTGTGGGGAACTAATTAGTATTTCCATGTTTTTTGTCCACTTCATGGGAACTAATTAGTATTTCGTGACCACAAATTAATATTTCGTGCGCAAGTTTGACCTATTTTGTGAGAACTAATTAGTATTTCTGTGCGCACGTTTTGTCCATTTTGTGGGAACTAATTAATATTTTGTGGGAACAAATGAGTATTTCGTGACCATAAATTAATATTTTGTGCACAAGTTTGACCTATTTTGTGGGAACGAATTAGAATTTTGTGGAAACTAATTAATATTTTAGGGAACGTATTAGTATATCATGGCTACGAATGAATATTTCATGCGCAGGTTTGACCTATTCCTTCAGAACGAATGAGTATTTCCTAAAAAAAGGATATCAGACGCCCTATAGTGCACGTTCTTATAACCTCTGTATATATGTTTTAACAGCGTTGTAAAAACAATAACAGCCTAAATGCTCTGTGTTCTCAGGGATAAGTAAAGTTCTGCTCTCTCCTCCAGCTGAGATTAACAAGCACAGACCATTATTTCCCGGGGGCTGCTGTTCCGTCACTGCATCCACATGAGTGACTTGTTAGCAGAGAGTTTTTTTTTTTTTCCTTTTTTAATTCCCACCAGCACGGCCTCGGCCTCTGCCTCTCACAGTTCCACCTACTCGTGTCAGACTCTCGCACTGACGCCACACTTTGTTCCACTAATCACATCAGCGAGTCAGCGGGGCGCTCAGCTGAGAGGAATGTGGAGAATTTGGGTAAATAACTCACGAGTGGATTGAAATCAGGGGGGAGATGGAGAAGGAGGGGGTGATTCATGCAGAAAGCTGAATGTGAGAAGAAGCGTCTGTGAGGCAAACGTCCACAACGCTGCTCTGATCACAGATCAACACTCAGCCTCTGTGTTTTTACACTTCAGTCTCTCATATCAGTGACTTCTCCATAATCCTAATCTCTCCCTAGAAACACACGTGTGATCATCTAACTATAGTCCAAGGTTTCTATTGATTATTAACTTTAAGTCTAGGATCATGATGTCATGATTAATTATTTGCCAGTTAATGGAAATAAAAGTTTAATTGATAACATAGTTATTAAGTTAATTCATAATCACTTTTTTACTATCTTTACTGATAATTTTCATTTCAATTGGGTATGCAGTTTAATTGAACATCAATAGATAATGTAACACTTGTATTTTCAGTACTTTGGACATTTTAAAGGTGTAATGACACAGTAATAAAAAAAAATAATAAAGCTATATTATTTTTTATGAATATTATTATTATGATATAACATTTAAAAACCCTCAAGAGTCAGCAACACCTTCTCCCCCGAAGTAATTTGCACATTAAATTAGAAATGGCACCAAGAATGAATCACCCACTCGCGCTGCCACAGTATGCACTCGCACTTTAATACAAACGCAGATTATTTATTCTAGTTTGTGAGCAGATACTGTAATTTTCTGTCGATACAAAACCACACAATACCATAGATGAATAACAAATAATAGACTTATTATAAACAGGCATAATACACCAAACGTTACTAATACTCAAAAAAACAAAAATATGGAAAATCCTTAAAAAAAAACATACAAGAGGATAGAGAATGACTGGTTAAGATTAGTCTCTATAGCATTTTTTATGAATTCATTCATCTCATTTGTTTCATGCAGGTACTCTCAGCCACTGCACGAGGAGATCGCTCTCCACAAACACTTGAAGCACAAGAACATCGTCCAGTACCTCGGCTCCATCAGCGAGAACGGCTTCATCAAGATCTTCATGGAGCAGGTTCCTGGAGGTGAGACCCGGGTTTTGTCCCTCAAAGCTTACGCTTTTATAACAAAGGACAAAGACTTTGTTTCAAACACGCACACACAATCTGAAATAATCTGGGAATAAGAAGCATCTGCTTTGCCCAAATTGAATTATTTAAGTGCATATTATTACTTACTTTTATGTGTTTTTCTTTTATATTGTAAGACTTTAATATGAATTAACTGTTTATTAGGTATGAAAATTATACATTTACATTCCTGGTTGCATTTACACAGTATGTCCTTACAAATAATAATAATAATACTAGTCTTAATAGTAATGATTTTATTTGGGCAGCAACTTTCATAGCAACGTTACAAAGTGCTTTCCATAGAATGGAGCAAAAATAGCAACAGTACAAACACAAAACTGTAGAAATAAGAGCAAATAAACACAGTAGGACAACAGATTAGAATTTAAACAGCAATAAAACTGGTTAAATAAGGTAGGAAAAGTTATAAATGTACACTTATTGCAAGTAAGCTTTAAGAAGTGACTTAAAACATAAAACAGATTTAGATGTACAGGGAATTCCACACCTGAAGGGCCCCTAATTGAAAAGTTCTGGCCCCCCCTTGTTTCAGTTCATGCATGATACTGCATTCATACGTCCTACCTGTAATCAGCTGACCTCAGTCTGTAAATCACACTCTCATCACAGCTTTCCTCACACCAACGTGGTCCATTTAAAAATCCTCCTTTCCCTTGTTATTTCTTGCTACTCCCATGCTGCCTAACACCGTCTCCATCTCCTAAAACAGGCTCCATCTTTCTAGATCAGAGTCCAAAAGTGTTTAAATTGTCTTTAAATGACTTTAAATGACAGTTCATGATGCAAGTGTTCCTCACAGAACCAGTTTTATGCCAGAAAAGCAACAATCACACAAAAACGTGCTGTTTTTTTAAAGAGGAATGCGTTTAAATGCAAATCTACACAGACAGAGTACAGCTACATACTGATCATACCTCGACGAGCAGAGTTGTCAGACACTGATCTCAGGTGAGAGTGAGTGCAGTGATTGTTTGTCTGGCCGCGTGCAGGGAGTCTGTCTGCGCTGCTGAGGTCAAAGTGGGGGCCGCTGAAGAACAACGAACCCACCATCGGCTTCTACACGCGGCAGATCCTGGAGGGACTCAAGTACCTGCACGACAACCAGATCGCACACAGGGACATCAAAGTAACAACACACAACTTATTCACTTGTTATAACAATGAATCATTCTTTATTAACCTGTATGTGTTATAATTGCTTTCTTCATCAAAAACTACCGTGTAGATCAGTGTTTCTTTAACTTTTTAACACTTTTCTTTAAGATTAAATACCAACACGATCCAATTCACAAAGTAAAGAGCAAGTTTATAGTTTGATAAATTAATCACAACTTCCTGTCATGCATGTGCTTGGAAAGGGTCTCCCCCCCCACTAAGGAAATGAAGATTAATGAGGAAAGTGACTAGTTCAAAATTATAATCTCATGTTGTATAATCATCTCATTGGTAATATTGTACCAGGCTGCATTTGGGGGATTCTTTCAATTATCGTTGATTAGGGCTGTGTTTTCAAAAAGATGGATTTTCTAATTAGAACTGATCTTTATTCTTTATGTTTATTGGAAAGATTAAATAGTGGGTGTTACAGGTAATACAGTTATACATCATCCCTTTTGGTCAAAAAAGTGTGAATGCACGCATGTAGTGTAATTTAATTTAATTTAATTTAATGCGTTTTTTAAATCAGCTTCACTTCTGTGAGAAAATACAACCTGGGGGAAAACACTAATTTTCTGTTTCTTGCTGTTAGCATTAATATTTTGTCACAAATTCTTACTTTTTAAGATTTTATAATGTCTTAAAAATGTATTTCATCATTCGATTCATCTAAAGGATTGATTTATAGAGACTCCATTATAAAAGATGCAAAACAACACCACCACCGTAACATTATCGCTCATCAGAGGTTTGGTTAATCCTTTGATTTGTTTCTGGCACATTCTTGATGTTCTTTGTGCACAGGTAAAGTGGCGTGAAAGAAAACACCACAGGTGTTTATCATGAGAGAATAGTTGAACCTGAAAACATGGTCGCCAGGAGGCAGCGGCGTGCCTCAGGGCAGATATCTGGTGTCATTTTGGATTTAAAAAAACCAAACTGCACTACAGTTTTTTAGTTCTCCAAGCAAAATTAGTGCTGTAAAAAACCGAACTGAACATGAATTTGGAGAATCAGTGTTGATTCCCAGCCCTAAACGCACTTTGTGACCATCACAGCTTTTATTGTAGGGGGTGTTGTAATAAGTAAGCACGAAACAGTGAGAGCTGCAGAGAGTAAAACGATGCTCCCCGCTCAAAGAAACCCGAGCTCCATCTTCACGACCTCCAGGGGGAAAAAGGATGTCAGTGTTGGCCAGCGGCCACGCTGCGTGCGTGACTGACAACAACGACAATAATAATAACACTGTGAGAGGAGCACAGACTCCCCCCTGCAGCTGTGACACATTAGACTTTAGTGTCGTTACGCGACGATTTTAATGTCTCCTGTTCGTACGAGACATGATGTCCTCGTGTGCTCCAACTCCAATGTACAGTAATTGTTGAGACACGGTATTCAGGACACAGAATTCTCTGTTGGCGAGTATTTGACTAATAAACAAAAGCGATTCATCAGTTTGACGTTTTCAGATGAAGAGATTTTGCTGACACCATTTGAAAAATGTTTCCAATACTATAACTAGACTCTGATTTAATAACCCAAGAAAATCGACGTATAAATTGATGAATCCTTTCCTTTAAAAGGGCCTGCGTGTAAGAAGTAGTGACCTCTACTGGTGAGACTGCAGATAAACACAGTAAACACAGTGAAATACGGTGGCCTTTACAGACCATAAAGTATGTTTTAAAACACTGGTTGTTTAAAACATATATGTGTGTGTGTATATATATATATATATATATATATATATATATATATATATATATATATATATATATATATATATATATATATATATATATGTGTATGTTTTAAAGCAAGGCCTCTGCCTAAAGTACTAAAAAAAACTATTTTAAGCAAAAACTTATACACACATATTTATGGGTAGTATATTCAATTTCTGCCAGAAAAAGATTTTAATTAAAAAAGGGGCTCAGAGAACACGTTTATTCGAATAGAAAATACAAATAAATACAATAGACGGGAGACAGTGCGAGGCGAGACAGGTTTATTTGCACAGCGTGTTTTCCGGAGTTCAAAGACGAGCTCTCTTGTCTCAGTTTTATGTCGGCGATGAAAAAAATCAAACAAACCTTTAACAGAGATAACGCTGTGCTCACAGACACAGTCATTAAGTTCAAGCATCCTCCTGCTTCAACAGCTGGGACACATGAGCATAACTATAGCGGCACATAAATGTTAATTACCTTGTTTTTGGCAGGGAGACCTTCTTCTTCCTCCTCCTCCTCCTCCTCCTCCCACCTCATGTTTAAGCGTTTGCTGGCACCTCATATCACCTCACTGCAGAGAGAGTCTGGGAACTGTGTTGTCACTGACTGTCTTGTTGTTGTTGTTTGTTTTTCAAATCTGCAGGGTGATAATGTTCTCATCAACACCTACAGCGGCGTCCTGAAGATATCAGACTTTGGCACGTCGAAGAGGTTGGCTGGGATCAACCCCTGCACGGAGACGTTCACAGGTACGGCGGCTGCTCACTTCAATCATCTCGACCGACGCGGTCGCTCGTTACTGTTACGTGGGTTTTCTTTGCCGTTTCTCGCTGGATTGGACTGGAAGTGACAACGAGCCACGAGCCACAAACCATTTGTGTATATCGCCACTAGTTTGTATACTGGGACCAGGACTGACGCACAGAGGCTGTAGATGCCAGGTCTGATCATATGTGGAAACAGGATGACATTTTAAAGAGGAATTCCAGTATTGTTCACGTGAATAGTACTTACAAAAAGTGTCACAGTTAGTCCAGTAGAATGAATGTAATCTTAAGGGGCAATCGCGCCATTCGAGTCATATCCATGAAAAGTGCTTGTCTCGCGAGACCTGAGTACTTTGAGTGACACCACTGCTCTGGTATTGTTGCCACACTCTTTACAATAACAATCCAGGCCACTTATTGTGTAAAAACTAGCACTTTTTATGTCGCGACTGCTGCCCGAGGCGATTTACTAGACCAATTCTACCTCCACTACACAAGGTGTTTTTCTTGCTGTCTTGTTGTCTTCTTCTTCTTGTTCTTCTTCTTCTTCTTCCGTGTACCAGCTTCTTCTTTTATCTGTGGGGTTTGAACTGAGGAGTGCAGAGAGTCCAGGTCAATCTGGATCTTATTGAACATATACATTCAGTAGTATTTGAGTTCGCACCTGCAGTGTCCGTGCTGTTCATGTTGTAGCATGAAATAAGGTTTAACCATCGGGCAAAAGCGATCATGTGCTTACATTGCTAAATTAACCATCAACTCTTTTGAGCATTTTTGTTTAAAGTTACTAAAGGCAGCTAATTAAAAGTGAATATTTTTCTAGCTTTCTTTGCTCCATAAAAGGATTCATTAGTGAATCATTTTGATATGAAGACAAAACAAATCCTACTTTTTGAGCTTTGCGATACAATTTCTGACTATTTCTGTGTCATACAACAAATTCATTAAGTGACAAAATAATGAGGCAGATTCATCAATACTGAAAATAATCGTATAGCTGTAGCCCTATAATAAAATACAAGCCGTAAGAAGGTGTTAAGGATGTTAAAGCCGGGTCTGCACGTGGTCTCTGACTCACTGTCCGACCTAATTACTCTCTGTCACCCTCACACCAAGAGCAAATGCCTGAGCTGTGTGCTAAATACCACAGGAGGCTAAACTTTGCTCAGTGTGGCCATAAATAAAGCCGAGCGGTGAGATAATCATTTTCTTTGGCGGGGTCCGCTCTTTCAGAGAAGTAATCCCGCCTCGGTTCCAGGAGGTGATATCACTGAGAATAGCTGACTGCTGTTATTCTGAGGCTGTGTGTGTTTGAGTGTGAGGTCAGATCTGGCCACTCTGTGGTGCCGCGATGCCAGAACTGCGCCGGCCAATTGCAGCTCCGACGAGTCCGACCCGGTCTGACGGCTGATTGGAGCAGACGGGGGACTCACCCTGACTGGTGGAGTTCTGTCAGGAAATTGCGGGCTACTCCTTTTTTACGGCTCTGCACTGCTATAAATGTGAAGCCTGTCTGTTTTTAGCTCAGTACGCGAGCGTCTAAAAGCAGCAGAAACGCAGAAGCTGAGAGTTATTCTTAGAACAAAAGAGTCCTTTGAATGTGAAGCTGAAAGTGTTAGTTTGGACTGAGCGGTGATTACCCAGCAGCAGGGAGAGGCCTCTGTGCTGTGACTCAAACAAGTCCATAATCCCTGTTGAAGCTTCTGTAACCCGAGTGGGCTCCTCACCTCCAGCACACATAACGTATAATTAGGTCTTATTAAAAAACTATTTTTGGTATTTACACGTGTTTCTTTCACGCGGTGGTGACATCAAGTGGTTAAAAATGGTGATTTTGGATCAAGATTGTTTAAAAAAAAAGTGAGTCTTTATATATATAAAGGTTTGGGAAACACTGCGTGATGTCATCCTTAGAACTGGTAGAGACACAGTCAGACATAAAACATTATTTACAGGCATATAATACCTTTTTTTAATTGAAAACAGAGACTGCTGTGTGTTTAACCCAAAACTTATTTGTTTCATGTAGAATAAATGTTAACATTCAAGATTCTTTATTGTCATTTCACATGGTATTAATAAAAATGCACACATTTAAAGCAAAAAAAAGATGTTCCTCACCTTCTGATATACAATGTCATAATTAGAAGAAGAAAAACAAGGAAAAGCTAAGAACTAAAACCCTTAATTACTGACAATAATGACAAGACATCCAGTAAAAACACACTTTTTTGTTTTACCTATTAATTCAGAATTGTCTGGCTCAGAAAAGCCAGAATTATATTGTATGAATCTATCACAGTCATAATAGATAATGTGTTGAACAGCTTAAGATTTAAAATAAACACAATGAAGTTATGTTTCCACCATGGGACGTGCATGTGTTAAAATGCATTAACTTAATGCAAAGTATGATTTATTACCATTTTTCTGAACTCTGTCTGACTAAAATTATAATGTTATAACACTTTGACACTGGGATTAAGTTTCCTGCTTAAATGTACATGAGAAAATATTTGTACCACTTTAAAACTCAGTAGTTCAAACAGAAGGGAAAAAATAAATCCCTAATGTGAGAGTGTAAATGAATGTAAACAAGTGGTTTTTTTTTTCCTCCCAGAAATTATTGTGAAGCTGCTAAACAAGCTGATTTTTAGTGGTTAGTGAAAAATGAGTCACGTGTTTGTTGTGTTGTTTTTCAGGGACGCTGCAGTACATGGCTCCCGAAATCATAGACAAGGGTCCTCGGGGATACGGCAAACCAGCGGACATCTGGTCCCTCGGCTGCACCATCATAGAAATGGCGACCGGCAAACCGCCGTTCTACGAGCTGGGGGAACCGCAGGCCGCCATGTTCAAGGTGAGAGACACATTGTCCCACTGGACGTCTGCTATTTTTAGCAAACACATTGTGGAAGGGACAGTGAGTGAACAGCTGTTTGCTTTAACAGATAAATTACAGATGCACAGTGTGTGTGTGTGTGTGGAAACAAATTCCCTATAATGAGTGACTTCTTAACCTTAAATCAAGACTCGAGGATCAATAATTCCCATCTATATTATTGTTGTTTTCATGTGAACATGAGATACAAAAGCTCATGTGCATGTGGTTATTACAGCTGGACTCCATGTTATATTTGAAAGGTTTAGCTTCACAACACAAGTGCGGAATTATCCATCAACACAAAAAACAACTCATGTTAACTCAATTAAAATGAACAAATTAACATTGGCTGCAAATACTGAGATACTACGCCTGTATGCAGACAAAAAATATCAATATATTCAATTGAATGGAAGTCAATGCATTGTCCTGAGGAGAGTAGCTGCACCAGCTGTGTGTGTGTAGACAACCTTTTTGTCATTAAAGTATTAGCACAGTGTGATGGCAACAGAAACATGACCCCTTACTGTAATGCATATGTTTATATTGATCCTCTTATTATTATTATTATTAGCCTTTGTTTTCACTACGACATTCCCTCGGCTACCAGGACGGAGTCTTCCGTGAAACACCGACGGTTGGATTTGCGTCACTTGGCGTTGTTTATCCAAAAACCCTGATGGGAAAAAGAGTTCATCCAGCATCGACCGTGTTTTACACACAGGGAGCGTTATTATGACACGACACACCACCGCACCCTCTCCGAGTAAAAAAAAAAAAGAGTGCCTCGCCACTGCTGCGTCTTTACTGTTCATTTAAAATAATCAGCAAATCTGTGTTTTGCTTCTTTTTCTTTTTTCCCTCTTATTGAATCAGCCATTGTGCACCTGTCTTGCGTCTCCACCTGCGTGTTGTGACACGATGGAGTCGAGGCAGGAGCCGCTGAGCAGCGACGAGTATTTGTTTAACCACAAACAAACGTGTGGCTCAAAATCACCCAGTGTCTGTGTGCGTTGAAATCTATACTCGCTGTGTTTGCACTGGATGGAAAAGTTAAGTGCCACTCGCCATGTGTCATTCATTATGGGCTGTATGGTGCTGTATGTTCAGGGGTTTGTCTGCTGAACAGCAATTCAGTCCGTGAATCATGGAAAGTTCCATCCAGAGCAACTTCATTAAAGGGATTTGAGGTGTTTGTTACCATGTAAATAACAAAAAATAGACTAGAATAGAAAAGCCGTAATTGCTTAAATCAGGGAGTCTCAAACTCAAATGACCTGTGCATCTAGTCTGGTCCGCAGGGGGTGGTTAAAATAAATTTGACACAATAAACACTGTCTCAATGTCCAAAAAACAGGCCAAAAAATGGAAACTATCGACATGTTTTCCCACTTTTTCCCCTTTCTGGCGACAAAGACGCTGATTCAACGGCTTCCTGCAACTGTGTGAGTGAAATTACCGTAATAACCTTTTGTTGTGCTCAGACGAGCAACGTCTCAGCTTTCAGAAACAGTTGGACACAAACCGTCGCGTAATTACGGTAATGCAAAGTGAGCTTGTGTCTACACTCGGTGTTAAAGGGGGTTAAAGTTTAAAATTCTGTTTGACATTTACTGTGTAATGAATTTAAAACATAATACAGCCCTTACACCGTTTATAATTGGCCAATTATAATGCCAGTATGAAAACTTAAGTGAAAAAAAGTCAAACTTTTTGGGGGAAAAAGCTACTTTTGATCTGGAGTTGTTGTGTGACTTTATCACAGTAATATGATTTCACAATATCACGATAATATATCATGACTTAAATATTGTGATCATATCTCTGAAGATTTTAAAGAACGTATTGATGTTACTGTAAGTGGCTGCATGAAATTGATGGGAGGATCCACGTGTGGCCCACAGGGCGTGAATTTGAGGCCCCTTAAACTTAAGCGCTTCCTCTGAAAATATTCAGAAAACATTATTTTTGCCCCCTAGTGGCAACTAAAGGGCAAGCCGGTCGTCCACCTACGAGTCTAACAAAACACAACAAGAATAAACACATAAAATGAGAATACTGTTTGTACTGAATGCAGTATTTGACAAAAACAATGTTGAACATCACAGTAGATCAGCTGTGTCCCGTCTGTGAGAGGATCATCTCATGTTTCATCTGCACTTTGTGTAGGTGTGGAGACTTTTCACGAGCAGTGAAACCGTCTCCACGTACTCTTCACTCATCCTTGTGGAATTTCTCCTGGGAGGGGCAGCATCTCCCCGCTGACCTCAGGTCAACATTCCTTGTCGATCCACGAGAGGAATTTCTGCCGTTCCCATTGTCATGAGTGTCTTTTCTCTTGAACTTGGAGTGGTTTTTTTTTCTGCTCTCAGCTCGTGTCCCACAGCGGAGAAAAACTCCAGCCTGAGGCACAGCTTCATATGTAGAAAAACACTCACTGTTGCCTCCTTGTGTCTGTGTGTGTCTGTGTGTGTTGTCTTTGTGCAGGTGGGCATGTTTAAGATCCACCCAGAGATCCCGGAGTCCATGTCGCTGGAGGCCAAAGCCTTCATCCTGCGCTGCTTTGAGCCCGACCCCGACCGCAGAGCCACCGCACTGGACCTGCTCACTGACGAGTTCCTCACGGTCACCAGCCGCAAGAAGAAGAGCAAGGGCAGCTTCACAGGTGACGTCTGGGTCAACAATTAATCAAAATGTTATCAAAATTCTTAAAGCCTAAATGTGTGAAATTTTGATTAAATATTGTCCTGGCCTATGCAGTAATCATTTTAAATACGTTATTCAAATGAAAATGAGGTTAGTTTTCATTACATTACATAAAAAGTACCGTTCTCATATCGCAAATATATCAAGATGTTTCTTCAAAATTGTTCCGCCTTTGTCACATCGTCCTGCTTTAGTCTTTTATGGTGTCGGAAGTCTTAACTGGTTTGTGACGTTGCCTTTGTTCAATTTGTAAAGTCAGAAAATCAAAAATTGCTGCTGTAGCTATTGTTAGCCATAGTTAGCAATACCAGCTAAACACAGTATTTTGCACGCATAAATAGCGTAGCAACATGTCCACGGACCCAAAATTGAACGCTACTATGGTGTACGACTGATTATTGTGAAACAAATAAAAGAGAAGTGCAGTTAACAGTTTGAGTAGCAAAGTGTTCTAACTATTTAAGTTGGAGTTGGAACCCCAACAGAATTAATGGTGTTAAAAAAGATAAAGATTCCTTTATTGTCGCTATACACAAGCACCATACAGTGACATTGGGGCAGAGCTTTCAATTCAGCTAGCATACACTAGCATACACACATTCACTCAATCATTCATTCAACGGAATAGAAGTAATAGAATATGAAAATATTGATATAGACAAAATACTATGTCACCTATGTAAAAAAAAGTACTACTAAGAGTAGAAAATAGTACCATCATTTTTAATAATACTATAGTTTCATTGAGCTTCTGGGCAAAACATGCATCTGTCATTGTTTATGCTAACATCTATGCTAACTCTGCTGTCAATTTAAGAATGCTAGTGCAATTTTCCAGCATTTTGTTCAAGCTTTCAGGGTCAATTTAGCCAAAAAAAGTAGCGATTATACACATAAGAATGAACTTTGCGATTAAATGAGGGTAACACTAGCTGCCCCGTGAAACACCCGAGGCTACGTAGCATGTTTGAGAATCGTGCTGCCACTAACTGGACGTTAAACTTGGTGTAGTTAATTGCGTGGCCATGTAGTCGAGATGCTTTTAGCGTCACTTAATCCCCGGTGGTCAGGTTTCCCCCCTGTTATCTGCGGGTAATGATGACAGTAAATCTGGTCACAACGACACTGAGTTCAATTTTAAGAGGCGACAATCCTGCGTTATCACTGAAAGTCAATATGTGTTTCGTTGCAAGTGTCCTTTAACTGCGGATTGATTAAGTGTCATGTATCGTGTTTCCACGTGGCTCCAGCAGTGCAAATATTAGAAAGCAGCTTCCCCGTGTGCTTGTAAATGATGATTCTTGTCTATTTAAACATAGAAATAAAGTTGTTTTATCGTTGTTTCCCTCACAGCTCTGTCACCAGGGACAGGTGAGTTGTTTTACTCTCTCCTCTTATTGTTTCACACATATTTACCACTAGAGGGAACACTTTATAAACACAGCGTCAGCTCTAGGAAAACATTTGGAGTGGAGAATTGTATTACTGCTTTCAGATTTGATTTAATTCTTTTGTTCTGCCCGTGGCTTCCTGACTTCAACAACTCCATGATCTCAGAATAGATTTTTTCTTTTTTTTTTTATACTTCTCCATAAACATTTTAATCTAAAATCAAACATACTTCAGTGGTCCCCACAGGGAAACAGCTGCAGAATAAGACACAGTTTATACAGGACATAAACATGCATCACATGTATTTGACCTAAATAAACACTTAAAATGGTAAAGAATACATTCAAAACAATGTGGAAACTTTAAGGCTTTAAGAACCAGGCACCATACTTGTACTATAATTCCTGTTATATAATCCATACACTGAAATTTCAAGACAGTAGATTGAGCAGTTCACCTGGAATTAATCTGTCGATTATTTTCCCAATTAATCTATTAATTTGGTCCACAAAAAGTTGGAAATGTCTTGTTTTGACCACAAACTTGTTAAGTTTAGGTTTAACTTTAGTTTTAACGATTTCTTTGTTATATGGAGCAAAGAAACCATAAAATATTCACATTTAAGAAGCTGAAGAAACTGCTTATTCTGCCAAACACGGCCTCCATCTGTGCTACGACAACACCGCAGCACATGATTAACGCTCAAAGCACCAGGTCTTAGTTTGCACGTGTGTTTGTGTTCCTCAGAGTACATCCGCAGTATCTCTCTGCCGGTGCCGGTGGTGGTGGAGGACACGAGCAGCAGCAGCGAGTACGGCTCCGTCTCCCCTGACAACGACCTCAACACCAACCCCTTCATCTTCAAGCCCAGCATCAAGTGCTACAGCGAGAAGGATGTCAAAGGGCCCAGGTCACTCTTTCTCAGGTAAGAAAAACAACACGGAGATTAAAAAAAACAAAAAACATTGTAAAATGAAAGCAATGGACCCACATGGCGCTTTTGACGCAGCATTCCGGTGGAGAACTTCGAGGACCACAGCGCTCCGCCGTCCCCCGACGAGAAGGACTCGGGCTTCTTCATGCTTCGGAAGGACAGCGAGAGACGAGCCACGCTGCACCACATCCTGACAGAGGACGGGGACAAGGTGGTGGCCAACCTGATGGAGGCGCTCACACAGGTGTGATAGTTAGCGCAGGAACCTTCAGACACACTAGCAGCCACTTTATTAGGTACAGAGGACACTGTAGTCCATCTGCTTCAGCCTCAGAGATGTTCCTCTCGATACTGGGAGTGGTTATTTGAGCTACTGTTGCCTTTTTTAATCATGATTTTTAATCAAGACATTTTTTTTCCTCCCTGAGAACTTTGACTTATAGATCAAATCAAATAAGTGGTTATTTGACTTTATCTATTTCTGGACTATTCTCTGTAAGATTCTCTCTATGAGAAAATCCATGTAGTTCAGCAGTTTTTAAAAACATTCAGACCGGCTCAGTCACTTAGAGCACCTTTCCTCTCCAATCTGATTAGTGGTGTTGAAAATAATCAGTTCTAACATGCATCACAATCAGTGAATCACCATGTAACGTGTTGATTTTTAAGTCTTTTTAAGAGGCCGCAGCTCGACAAAAGAACCATTCGTTTTGATTTGATTTCAATTTCATTTGTAAAGAACTGTTGAAATTCATAGTTAAAGCTGAACTTTATTGATTTATGTGGACCTGAAGTTAAATAGTGCCAGTGTCTTTAAAGAGAATTTAATCCCGAAATAAGTAGAAACAGAGTGTACCTAATAAAGTGGCTGGTGAGAGTAACCTGCCATGGCCTCTGTCCTCACCCTCCTCTCGCCGTCTCGCCGTCTCACCTCCAGGGCTCGGAGGAGACGAAGCTGAAGCCTCAGCTCATCTCCACCCTCGTGGTCAGCCTGGCCGACTTTGTGCGCATGGCGGACAGGAAGATCATCGCCAACACGCTCTCCCAGCTCAAGCTGGAGCTGGACTTCGACAGCACGGCCATCAGTCAGCTGCAGGTCGTGCTGTTCGGATTCCAGGACGCTGTGAGTATCTTAACCGACCGAGTCTCGGCTTGTGCCACTGAATTATTAAATCAGCCGACGATAAATCAACTCAAACCCAAAATATTCCACCTCTCTCGCTCTCTCTCTGCCACAGCTCGTCCATCACACTCAGAATTTGCCGCAGTGACAAAACAAACTGTTAAAGATCATGTTTTTGTCTTGTTTTATTACAGATTTTGATTAAATTCCCCTCACGCCTTTCTCTTTTTCTCCTCCTGCGTATTTAACATGTGTGTTTCCTGTGAGCTGCAGACTCACAGAGGTCACATCACACAGATGCATTTTGTAAAATAACTGCTAACCTTTTTGCGTGACGCAGTGGGAGGTGTCGAGCTTTTCATGTGCAGTAATTGCACGGTGAACGTTAAAGAGGCCGGCGTTCTCCGTCTCTTCCTGTCAGACATGGGACTGTAGTGCAGGATGAAAGTGGTTGTTTTTCTATCAGGAGGACGTATTGCATAATCCTGCTCAAGGGTGAGGCTCTGATGCCCCCTGGTGGTCATCAATAGATACTGTTAAGCGTAGATGTGGCTGAAAATCATGCAGCTGCAAATATGGCACATGAAATGTTTGTTTTTTTTGATTGTCCTTAATTTTAAGAAATGCTGTACATACAGTAACAAGGAAACATAAATATTTTAGAAAATCTTTCAAAAAGTTGTTGTTTATTTGGCAGATGACAAACTAAATTCACCTTTTTGCAGGTTTTTCACAAAACGTGCTGCGTGAATTAAGTTTATCGTGATATAATACAGTTTAAAAATATTGACCTGAAGCTTGACTTAATGGCAATTAGATATTTTGCCCAAATCATTCCCAACTGAATGTTTCAAAGATGCTTTCTGTCGCAGAAAAACAAGGAAGGTTTCCTGACAATTGCATGTTTCTTTTAGAGGAATCTCACAAATAAACAAAAACACACAAAATACAGCACACACAGGATATACACCACCGAAATCTACCAAAATCTAAAGTGAAATACAGGAAATAGATGAGAATAATTCTAGAGAATAGCCACAATAATCATTATAATAATGGAAATGATAGAAAATCCAGTATTAAAACACAGTTTCTCTTTGTTTTTCTCATCTCTAAGGTGAACAAAGTGCTGAGAAACCACAACATCAAGCCTCACTGGATGTTCGCTCTGGACAACATCATCCGTAAAGCCGTGCAGACGGCCATCACCATCCTGGTGCCAGGTACAGTTCATAATCTCTCTCTGTAATCTGGAGCAAAGCGCCATTAAATGAGTTTAAATTTAAACATCAGCCGCTCCGGGCAGCGCCGGCCGTCCGATAACGACGCGTCAGACGCTTTCCGAGGCGATCGTTCTGCAAAAAGCGGCTTAATCTGATCCTAAACTCAGATTAAGAATCGTTATCTGAATTAGTCTTTGTTTTCTTGCCAAAAAAAAGGTGAAATAGAGGCAGGAGTTTGTGTATTTTTAAATTATCCTCCATGTTTTGAGTGTTTTTAGTAGAAATTTAATCTACAAACTGCTTTTTATTGTATTTTATTATGCCTATTATAACTTTTTATTGTAAAGCACTTTAAAATGCCTTGTTTCTGAAATGTTACTACTTATAAATATGTCTGTATGAGTGTATAATGGCTTTAAAATCTAAAATAAAGTCTTAGAATTAGGGTTAATCTCGCCGTCTGTGTGTGTGTGCGCAGAGCTGAGGCCTCACTTCAGTCTGGCCTCAGAGAGCGACGCCGCCGACCAGCAGGACGTGGATGACGTGGACGACGACGGCGAGGCGGTGGGACGCTCCACCCACCAGAGCCGGGCACCTCCCGTCGCCGCCCACGACGACACGGTGGCGACGTCGGGCGTCAGCACGCTCAGCTCCACCGTGTCGCACGAGTCGCACCACGCGCAGCGCTCCGTGAGCATGGAGCTGGGCCGGATGAAGCTGGAGACCAACAGGTAACGGCGGCGGCGGCGACGACGACGACAACGTCTAATCTCACACATGAAGACTTGTTATTAAGTTTGTCAGAGATTAAGGTGATAAGTGTTTGGCTGCAGGCTGCTGGAACAGCTGCTGGAGAAGGAGAGGGAGTATCAGGCCATTCTGCAGCAAGTGCTGGAGGAGAGAGAGCAGGAGATCAGACTACTGAGGCTGCGATCTGAGCCCGCAGGTATGACCTCATTGTCATTTTTAACACTCTTCTTCTACGTTTAAATAACTTTTACAGCCCCAGTGTTAGAATTAGTGGTGTTATATATATATATATATATATATATACATATATATATATATACAGTATATATAATTAACATCAATAAAATGAAAATAAAAGGACTGACTTTGACCAAGATCCCAAGGTTGTGTACACTAGAAATACTAGTCTTGTATTGTTTTTTTCAGCACAACCTATAGGCAGTCTGATGAAATTGTTATTGTTTGTTTTTTTCATTTTCAACAGCTACTGTATATAAACACACCTGAACAAAAAGTAATCAAAATGTTTAAAATTGGATTCAATCTGTGAAATTTTGGAAACATGTTTTTTATGAACAAAACTAAAAGAAAAACAGTCTGTTTCGTGACTTTTGCACAATTATTGCCACTCTTGTTTTTTTTCCAAAAATATGCAACTGTAACTCAACAACACATTAGAAGACCTTTCGGAAAAGCCTGAAAGCCTGAATATGTGACCTCCCACACACTCCCAGGATGTCCATATAAGGAGTTGTGTGTTATTCCCACAGCAAATTTACCCAAGAGTGCACCTGCGGCACAGATCTGTGGGCCAAGAACCTGCAGTGACTCACTCATTCATAAGATTCCTCTTAAACACACGTCATTCTTCTTCACACAGACACATATCTATAGTACTTAAGAGGTTTGTCCCCCTGTCTTCTCCAGCAGACGTCCCCACGTCACCCTCAGAGGGACAGACACAGACGAGTCCACCTGCGGAGAGACGTGAAGACCCGGAGCTGAGCAGCTGGCTCAGGCTTCACGGTGCAGACCAGGACGCCATAGACAAAGTGAGTCTTTACACGTTTACCGTCTGGAGCTGGACTGAACAACTACAAATGAATTGATTCATTAAAGCTGAGACAAAGTACTCGTCTTCTGCTCTTAAGAGATTATTTGGCGTCTGCGCTGTCTTCATCAGCTTGTAATTTAACTAAAGTAACTCCCCGTGTCTTTATTTATTCAAACAATATACATCCCGACCGTGTTTCGGCCACATTATAAAATACTGTTTACGCAACAAAATAACTCAATGACGTCCTCCTGTCGGTGTCTTCAGATACTGAACGAGGAGTATACGCTGAACGACATCCTCCACGATGTGACAAGAGACGACCTGAAGACTTTAAGACTGAGGTAAAATGCTTTCTTCTATGTTCAGTGTTTAATACACTTGGAAAAAAAGGGTTTTCAAGGTTTGGTTACACTCTTAAAAACAAAAAAACGACAGATGCCTTTGTAGCACTTACATATTGTCTAAGTGTATGTTTGTAACTGTCTCTGTCAGAGGTGGGATCCTGTGTAAACTATGGAAAACCATCACAGACTACAGACAGACGGCGACCTGAGGCCCCCGACATGGCAGCGACCACTCAGAACCAGAAACCAGGACGTTTGTCGTCCCCCTCAGCTCAGTCTTCTTCTTCTTCTTCTTCTTCTTCTCTTTACCTCAGTATTTATAGAAGAGCTTTCAGACGTTCAGGAGAAGAAGAGTGTGAGAGAGAGAGAAACTCTCTGACCTGAGCGGCAGAGTCGTAGTATTTCATACCTTTTTGATGATGAAAACAAGGACTTTTGAGGTCCACAATTACTGAGAAGTGCCACTCGTTTATTTTGTTACAGGTGTTTTGAAAAAGAGAATTTGTGGGAAAAGAATCAAACGTTAAAACCTTTAAAAAAAACTATTTTCTCCTGTCTTTAAGAGACGTTTACAGAACTGACCGTTTTTCTAACACAAGCCTGAGATACAAAAATACTACGTTCCAAAAACATCACATCACTACTTTATTTAAAACGTTTTTTATTTTATTTAATCTGTTTAGGTAATCTGAAGGATGTCAGCGCATGCCCTGTTTGTTTTTTTTAATCCGTACTAAGACTAATTTAATTTTTTGGTTGTTTTTGTTTCTCACATTTCTTTTTTTATATCAAAAAAAATCTCCATTTGTTTTTTATTTTTTTTCACAAACGTGTAAATATTGTGTTATAATAATAATTATTATGTGGGAATCAAACATATTGATAAACATGAATAACCTATGACGAACACGTGAAATATTAAATTTGATATTATTATTGTTATTATTATTGTATTTTCTAGTGTCAAATGTCATAGGAGGTTAACATTTAGTTTGTGAATTAACGTGGCTTCGGATCATTTTGTTCTGTTTTTAACTGTTGTTCGCTGACTAAACTAAAACTTGTGCCCGTGTGATGCAGTCATTCATTCAGTCACATTCATGTTGTGATGAAAAATATGAAATATGTCACATGGAACATGATGATGTCAAAAACAGTGGAGGGGAGAAACGAAATCATGAGCAGTGTTTGTTTTGTTTTGTTTTGAAATTCAAGATTCTTGTGTCATTGTTTAATAAAAAGTTTTCATCTTGAAACTGTGAAGCAGATAATGTGTTACACACGTGACCGCATGGAGATTAAATGTTATTATTTTAGTCGTACAAAAACAGATTATTATAACATTATGTCATATACAGCAAACATATGTAATGTAGACTTGAAAATGTACAGTTTAATCATAATTTATGCAGCTTAGCATATAGAAATATAGACGTATCTATAAAGCATATAGAATTAGATATATATATCTATAATCTATAGATATATATAGGTGTGTGTGTGTTTGTGAGGTCCAAAAGACCTAGGTACAAACCTATCTTTGTGGGGACATTTTTTCTGTGCCTTGAAAGAGTTTTTTCCACAATTAAGACCTGGTTTTAGTTTAGGGTAAGGTTAAGGGTTAAGGTCAGGTAGGGAATGCCTTATGTCTATGATGTGTCCTCACAAATATATAAAAACAAGTTTGTATGTGTGTGTGTAAAGAAAGAAAGTAAAATGTTTGACAAGCTTAAATAAATGTTAATTCATTTAGTTAATTAAGCAATGTATATAAAAGAAGAAAAATCTTAAAATAAATGTAATTAGGCTTTAAATTACATGATTAGATTAATTCATTATTTCCAAGAGATGTTTGGTAAATTAATTGCATTTTATTAAAAAAATAATAATTTATAATTACAATAAATCTTAACTAAAACTTTGGTTATAAAAATGTGTGTGGGGACACAAAAAAAATCTCCTGCGACCCATCTGTGGGCCACGCCCCAGGCTTTGAGAACCTACTCCGTCAGTCAGGTGCAGCTGCTGTAGGTAATGACGTCACTGCGTGCGGAGGAGAAGGAGGAGCTCCTTTACATCTCGCGACAGTCTCCGCCTCACCATGACAACAACCCGGTTTTTTCCAGCTCTGCCGCCGAAGGAAACGTTCACCCGGATCCTGAAATAATGTTAATATTAATGTTAATAATAATGTAACAAAATACGTGTGTGAATTAGGTGAAAATGTTCACGTAAGAATCTGATATTTCACGCTTCGCAGAGTCTCCGTGGGTTTAATCTGCGTGACCGTCATCCTCCTCCTCATCATGGCTCAGCTTCAGCGCCAGCATCCTCCGCTGCGTCTCCCTCTTGTCCTCGTCCTGTCGTCGTCGTTGTTGTTGTTGTCCTCCGTCCAGCGCACGGACACTCGCTCCTCTCAGATATCCGACCTCAAATCAAAGATTTCCGGTGTGGAGGAGCTGCTGGAGGAGTTCCGCAAGCAGCTGCAGCAGGACCAGGCGTCGCACCGAGCGGGAGACGCCGCCGCCGCGGTGATTGACTCCTGCGCGGGGGACTTCGACGCCGCCGGCGAGCGGATCATCCGCGCCAGGGACTCCATCGAAAAGGGCGCCACCTTCCTGCTGGCGCCGGAGCGCGTGTTCACGTGGAGGGACTGTCTCCACGCGTGCTGCTCGCAGCCGCACTGCACCGTCGCGGTGGTTCAGGAGGAGCCGAGGCCGGAGCCCGGGGACGGGCTCTCCTGTTACCTGTTCAACTGCACCTACCGAGGCCGACACGTGTGCTCCTTCGCCCCGCAGCAGGGATTCAGCACGTACAGCAGGACCGTCAACAACAGCCAGGGACAGGGACACGGTGTCCTCCCTGCTGCTCCATCCAGAGGCTCCTCCAGGAGGCCCGGGGAGGAGGAGGCGACACAAGGTGAGACATGATGCTGCTCGTCATTTATGATCCAACAAATGTTGGGCTGCAACGATTATTCGATTAATCGGCTATTAATCGACTATTTTGATAGTCGATTAATCGGTAGGAGTGTTTCTATTCATAATTAAAATAAGATATTTCTGGTTTCTTTGCTCCATGTAACAAAGTTTTCAGTTTGTGGACAAAACAAGACATTTTATGGACCAAAGGAGTCGGGCTGCAATAATTAATCGCTTACTAATCCATTACCTAATCAACCATCAGCTAATGATTAATCAGTTTTAACGTTTTTCTCAATAGTTAAAACAACTTTCAGCTTCCTGAATATGAATATTTTCTGGTTTCTTTGCTCCGTGTAACAAAGAAACCATGAAAACCGAATTAATTTCCAGGTTTGATCAATATGTTTCGACATTTTTATGGACCAAACAAGGACTCGATTGTGAAAATAATCGTGATTTGTATTCATAAGAGAATGAATGAATGAATGAATGAAGGCTTTATTTCAAACATGTGAACATAATACACAAACAAGAAAACACTCAAAATTGTGAAATCATGACAAAAATGTGTTATCACGTGATAACTAGAAAATAATAGACAGATTGAAAGATTCTGAAAAGTATGATTAGTTGCAGATCTAAATGAATGAATGAGTGAATAAAGACTTCATTCACTCATTCACTCATACTAAAAAGTGAAATGTAGTGTTTTATGGACTCGTAGTAAATCATAAGTCATTTCCTGGAACAGTTATTGTGATCACAATCAGATGAAACTTTTCATAATACGATTTATTAGGGGAAAATAAAGACTGAATAAGATAAATTAAGAAATAAATTAAAATAATTAATAAACAAAAGAGTCTTCTTTTTAGAAAAAAGCATTTTTTTACTTAGAACTTTGTTTTCAGGTTCATAAAACAGACATAAAATTGATATAAACGTATGTTAGTAAATAAATGATGAGACTTCTGCTTCCCCTTTTTCTTTTACTTTGGGTCAAAGTTCGACGTTTATCAGGTGAAACCTCGTGGTTGTTTAGTTTTAACACTTTTAATTTCACGTTTTATTTCTCCTGTTACTAGGATTTATTGTTTTTGAAGTTTCACGTGGCATCACCTGTAAAAAACACTCCCATAATTCAGCAGTAGCTGCCAAACTCTTATCTGCTTCAACCTGAGTTAATGATTTGTCAGAACACAGAGAGCAGAAGCAGGTGTTTTCATGGCGTCTCCTCTCTTTATTTACTCATGAAGCCTCAAAGTCTGTCACAGAATGTGTTCGAAAAAGTCTACAACTTTGACTTTTTGACAGTTAATGGTTTGAAAATCACTGTTTTTTTGGTCAATGAAGCACTTTGTTCATAAAACAGCCTTATTTCCTGTTGTTTCAGCTTCTCTTATAAATTCTTTGCTTCAAAAGTTACAATTAATGGGAAAAAAACTATGAATCTAAACAATAATCTCTGGATTAATCAGGGAAGATTCATGGTTTTTAAGGGAATCTTAACCAGATGTAGAGATGTGTCATTATTTAATGTTTTAGCTCTAAAATAAAACTAATCATATGTAAAAATGTAAAAATCACCTTTTACTAAATGGACAAATTGATTGAAAATGTAAAAGATCACGCAGCTTTTGTTGAAATCTTCATATACAAAGAAACGGAATGATTGAATTATATTCCGGACAATATTAATGAAAAGGTTGAATGAGCTTAAAAGTGACGACGACGTTCTCAACTGTCTCGTTTGATTCTGTTTGAATGATTTCTTTGTTTCATGGAGCAAAGAAGCCTGAAAGTATTCACATTATAACTGTACTATAAGTGCGTGTGTCTTCTCTCAGACGGGGGGGACGAGCCTCCTCGCAGCGACGCGGGACAGGACGTGGTGATCCAGCTGCCCACAGACTGGGCCGTGCTGGACGGCCGGGACAGCGTGGACGACTACGGCATCGGCCGCTACGAGTGGACTCTGGTGAGAGGAGACACGGCCATTAACATGAAGGTGAGTGTGTGACTTCATACAAACATGTTGTGCGCTGTATGAATAAGCAGCAGGTGTCGGAGTCCAGTTACACGCGTGTGTGCGTGTGTGTGATTGTTGAGTTTCAACAGAGATAAGAGGAGCGTGTCCTCTGTCTGTCCACATCATTACAGGAGAACATGAACAAGAACCTGTTTAAATACAAACACTCACTTCTTCATGATCACGTTTCACTTTTGCAGTTTAAAAAAAAGCCTGTTTTTTTTTTAAAAAACAAAACCATTCATAACATACATTATCTCACACTGTCAAAAAGAATGGACCTAAGCAGCTGTTTAGTTGTAAATAAACAGTCACGACTGTTAGGTTACTTGTATTTGATGTTTGTAGGATTTTTATTAGCATTTATTTATTTATTTATTAGCATTATCAGCACAGTAACACAATCGGCTGATTTTTGGCTCTAAACTGAATCATTGGATGTCGGTAATCGCGTCATGTGACGCCCCCTCCCTGACTCCTGTGTCGCGCCCTCTACAGCTACTACTTTTTTGTTTATTTGCTGCAACATTAGTAGACAAAATGTCTTGTTCATTTCACGACAGAAAAGGCTAAATAAATAAATAAACCTCTGCAGGCAGGGAAAAACCTAGCTATTAATACTGGCATCAGTTATGGTCCATATATAATCATTAAAAAGTCAAATATCATGTGTACTTAGTAAAATCTGCGTGTGTTTTCATGTGTATCATTTGTTAGAGCGACTGTTTTCTTTCATTTTTGACTGTGTAAGTCATGAAATGTGCTTTATAAATCATATATATGTATATATATATATATATATATATATACACATTTATATGTATGTATATATAAAGATTATTGTTATTATTATTGTCTAAGTTAATCAGTTCGATGAGTTCAGCCTCTCGGTTAACCAGTGACATCTCTTTATTATTTGAACAGTCACCAAACACACACACACACACACACACACACACGCTAAACCACTCGTCACCATGGCAACGTCAAATGTGGTTTCCTAATGCATCGAGAAACCACAGGCGCTAATGCATGTTAACGAAGAAAATACAGAGAGAAAATCCCATTACGCTGAGTTAAAGAGAGATTATATAATAATGTTTATATAAGTGTTTATTAAGAAGAACATATATATGGATATTATGTCTATAAATGGTGACATGAGACGAGATATTTCTGTGATGACTTCACTGGTTTTTTTCACAGAATAACGCTTCCTTAATGTTGACACTTAATTATTTGTGTTATTTGTGTCAGGATTCGGCCGTATTTGTAGTCTATTTAATTATTTATAACACACGTAAATAACCTTTATTTAACATTAAAAAGCCAAAAAAATAAAACCGGTTTTAATCTGAAATGTTAAGATCATGTCATACAGATAATAAACGCTAGTTATTTTTATTTAAGAGTGTATTTTTTACTCTCACGCTTTGAGAAACACAAACAGCTTTATATCCATATATCCATATATATCTCATATAAAAACATACAGATTATATATATATATATATACAGATTATTTATAAACCATATTGTCCAGCCTTACAGAATTTAATTTATATCATGATGTATATTATTGATTACAAAGAGTATATTATGATATGATTTCTGTTGCCTTGTCTTAATTTGTTGTTTCATATAATAAAATGTGTATTAAAGGTGACTCATCCGGGATTATTGAAGATTAGCGGTCTGCAGGAGGGCGTGTACACGTTCCAGATGACGGTCACGGACACGGCGGGTCAGCAGAGCTCCGACAACGTCTCCGTCACCGTGCTGGCGCCCAAACACCAAGCAGAAGGTTGGTGTTTTTCCCGCGACTGAATCTTTAATCCAGGTTGTTGTCGTCGTTGACAGTCGTGCTGTGTGTGTGTGTGCGTGTGTGTGTGTGTGTGTGTGTGTGTGTCCACCCACAGTCTGCACCGGTCACTGCTCAAACTACCAGTTCAGGTGCGACGACGGCTGCTGCATCGACATCACGTACGCCTGCGACGGCAAGCAACACTGTCCGGATCGCTCCGACGAAGACTTCTGTCCCAACTGTGAGAGACGGTTATTTATTGGAGTTAAATGTTGTAAATAATGTACATATTTTGTCAGAAATTGAATATACTACCCATAGGTGTGTTTAATTTAGTGAATCATCACTTAAAATAAAGGTTATTTTAAGTTTTTATAGCTTTAGAATGAGGATTTTAATCCGTACGTTACGCAGGGGCCTTGCTGTGAGGCGGCCATTTTGTGCCGACGTGTTTTTCTGAGTGGACAAAGACGGAGACAAATCCACCGCAGTCTCACCATTAGATGTCACTATTTCTTACTCACTGGACCTGAAAGTGGTTTTAATTTAAGTTCGTCCAACGGCAGAGACAAGAGACACTCGAGACACGCCCACTTGAACGATCAGTGGGCGTGTTTTTATAAAGGAAGAGACATTTACTATGTGTTGTACTTCGTTAGTTGACAGCAGCAGGAAGACGGTGACTCACCCGGTGGACGGCGAGCAGGCCGAGGACGTGTCCATGCTCCAGAGCGGACCCAGGAAGACCAGTGAGACCGTGGTCCCCAGTCAGGACAGGACCAAGGTCGCTCCTCCTCAAAGTCCCAGTGAGACGAGGACTTCGGTCAGTCAAGGTACGAGAGCGTCTTTGAAAAGTTGCTGCTGTTTAGATGGAAAACACACACACGACACCTTTAATGTCCTCAGAGTTTGAATCGGTATGTAGAAAATGTATTATATTAAGTCATAAGTGTCTTCAAAGACTAAGGAAACGTGCAAATGAAAAGGACAGTTGTCAAAAGCAAGACTTGGTTTTGGGGGACAGTGTGAAGACAGACGTGTGTTATACAGGCTGCAGCAGCTGGCTTACAGATGAAGACGTGAAGTGAATGAAGAGTGTGAACCAATGAACACTACGAGGACGATGTAGGACGCGTGGAAGGACATTTGACCTGAGAGGAAAGTTCTGAATGAAGCATTTGTGACCAAGTCCAAGAGCAGAGAGATGGTTTTAGTGCATGAAGAAGCAGATGGAGCCGCTGTGAGCTGCCACTGAAGCCTCAGGGTCTCTGTCTCTCTCTCTGTCTCTGCCTGTCTCTCTCTCTGTCTCTGTGTTCCCACAGAAAACAGCTCCTTCTGTCAGAGCAGGAAACAAAGTAGCTCTGTCTCGCCTGACATCTGATCCCTCACTGAGCCTGAGACCAGACCTTTAACTCTGAGACTTTATACCTTGTCAAGCACAGACGAGACCTTGTTGTTCAGTACTACGTCGTGTTTTGTCACTGTGCTCCTCTCTAAGTACTAACTTTGTTTTTCCCCGATAATAATAATTGATCCAAATTGTTCTCCAGTAACATCTGCTGCGGCGGCGCCTCCTGGTGTAGATCCATGTGCCGCAGCTCCAGTCGTCGGACCGTGTAAAGGAACGTTCCCGCGCTGGTACTACGACCAAACCGCCGGAGAGTGCCAGCACTTCCTGTACGGAGGTTGCCAGGGCAACCACAACAACTTCCTGCAGAAATCGGACTGTGTCAGTGAATGTGTACAAAAAAGTGAGAATGACGATTGTTTTACTTTTCACTCTTTTACTGTGACTGCGACATAAAAAATGGAAATGTAAACAATAATAATTCATGTAAACAAACTCTCAGGTGCAGCTCTGAACCCAGCGACTGTGGCTCCGCCCATCACCAAGCAGACAGAGATAGGTCAGTTCATTTTTTTATAGATATAGATGGATGGATGGATAGATAGATAGATAGATAGATAGATAGATAATTAACTGAAGTTGTGTTTGTTATTTGTTTTTTTTTGTTGTTGCAGCTGCTCCTAAAATCTCCCAGAGTCAAACGGAGAACGATGATGTCCCCGTCTCTAAACCGTTTCCAGCCATAGGAGGACATCCTGTCCCCGAGTCCGGTCAGACCACGTTCTTCTGTCTCTGTCCAGTTCGTCCATAATCTGATCTGTAACAGAAACATAATCTGGTCTGTGCGTGTGTGACGTGCAGCCACTTCCTGTCAAAATATTTGATGGCAGTTTTGAAGATTTAAAAAAAAGATATATTATTTTAATCTATGAAATGTTTTCATTTTCTTTTATTTCATTGGTTCTTTCATTTCAGTTATTCTTATAAAATGAAGTTGAATAGACGTTTTTATATTATCTGTAATTTTTTTGTTATTCTTATGAAATACAATACACTTCTGCTATTTTTCATTTTAGTAGTTTAGTAGTACTGAAATAGTATAGATAAAATGTTTGTTATGTTTTCATGTTACTGTTGTTTTTAGTATATTAAAATTCATGTTTAATCATAATTTATTTTATTTATTAGTTATTATATATATATATATATATAGTTAGTTTTAGTTATCTTACATTTTAGTCGTTATTTCTAAAAAGTAAAAACAGACTTGTGTTTAGTTTTCCACAGCTGTGGTTAAACATCAGCAGTAACAGGAAGTAGCCGCACTTTGACACAGAACAAACATGTTTCCTGTAGAGAGACACGTGTAGTTTGTTTATTTTCCCGTTATTTCAGTTTTTGTCCACGTGTAATCGTCTGTCTCCGCTTCCCTCCCGCAGCTGCGATCCTTCCTCTGGCTCTGGGTCTCGTCATCACGGCGCTGCTGCTGCTCATGATCGGCTGTCGCCTCAGACTCGTCCGTCACAAGCTGAAGAAGGCGCGGCCTCTGACCACAGAGGAGTCCGACTACCTCATCAACGGCATGTACCTGTAGCCGCTCCGTGCGCGTGTCTGCGGCGGAACACGAGGCTCGACAGAGAGAGAGACTTTGAGCAACATGACTTCTTTTTGAATTTGCACTCTCAGTGTCTCGTCTCTAACCGACGCCGTGAAGAACCTTTTAAATCTGCTGCTGTTTCTGTCCAAAACAATCACACCGTCATGCTTATGTGGAGAAATATCAACACTGCTGTCCGTATTCTCCCCTCTGATGTCCGGGACACACACAAGAGGCTCTTTTTTATCATTTTATTAATAATGTTTTTTGGTTTTTTTTTGCTGCATATATAAAAACCTGTTGTATTTCTGCCACTGGGTGGCACTATTGCACCATATTTCACGCTGTGTACTAGTGCCTGCTGTTTTAAGTGTCCCAAAATAATAGGAAGCCATAGTGAATTCTCCTCACATCCCCTCACTCCTAAATGAATGTGTGATGCATGTGTTCATCCAGCAGTTAACACATGTTGGACTCACTGTACCTGTGTAGATGTGCTCCCTCCCAAGTGCTGTCTGTCCTGTCAGATTAAAGATTAAAGTTTATTATATATCAGAGATTATTTGTTTTTCTTCCGGAAGGATCGCATCCTTGGTGAAAATTGGCAAAAATGTATTTTTAAAATAAGGGGAATATGTAAAAATTGCTCAGTAGTAGTCCCCCGGTGGGACACATTATAAAATAAGTTGCACCAAATTTCACGAAACGGGCGTTAAACGTAACACGACGTTTTAAAAAAAAACAAAAAAAACAACAACAACAAAAAACTGGATAATTTCAGGCGGTATACTTATCTTTGACTTGGTAAGTTCCACTCCTCCCCTCTGCGTCGATATATTTGGAATGTTCCACTTTGTGTTTACGTCATGTTTCGAACGTCTGCACTGGCGGCCATCTTGTCACAGTCAAACTCTGGTGGAACCTGAGGTAAAGTCCGTGATCTGCACTCACGCAAATACTCGTAACTCGCTGAAATCTTGACATATTTACAAACGGTTTGGTTTCTTACAAACGTTATTAACGTGGCTATAATTCCGGATGCTTTAACATGTTGACATGACAGCTTTTCTCTTCGGAAAACGACTTAATCGTGTAGCTTAGTTGTGGATCACGGCTAGGCTACATTATTTAGCCTACTTGCGCAAGTTATCAAGGTTGATATTTTCCATGATATGGCTAGGTTTTACTAACCACAATAACGAAGTTAAGTTGAACGTGATTTCCAATCTGTTTGGTTTGTTAAAAACACCTTACATTGTGATTTCGACAGGAAATTGCTGACCTGTGAAGATGCCAGACGTGTGTGCAGCCTACGGATGCTCGAATCGCCGTTGTCTCAAAACGAGAACCCGTGGGATCACCTTTCACCTGTAGGATATTACAATATTATGATTTCTATCTAGGTTAATCGTTAGTTACTTAGTGGGAGTATGTACAATACACAGGAACAGCGGGGCTATGCAAGATTGTTGTTGATACAAGGCCTTTTAGAATCACTGAATGTTTCTGTTTTTAGTGTGGTTATCTTATTCTTAAATTACACAATTGCCCCATAAATATGATCATTTAGGTGTGTATTTGTGTCCTTACCCTTAATGTTAAAGGAAATACGGATTGCAAATGTTGACAATAATTTATATATCTGTGTACATTTCTCACTTTTTCAAGGTTTCCCAAAACCAGAGAGAGGAGGAGGAAGTGGGAAGTTGCCCTAAGAAGGGACAGTTTTGCCGCCTCTGACAGGACGCTGCTCTGCAGTGAGCACTTCAGGAGTGAGGACTTCGACAGGACGGGGCAGACTGTTCGGCTTAGAGATGGTGTCGTGCCAAGCATTTTCAATTTTCCAGCTCATCTCCAAAAGGTACGTGTGTATCATTAACCAACAATAATTTTACAGTGTATAAATATGTGATTAAATGTCACACTATAGTTACGGCACATTTTAGACACTCAAAACTTCTTCACTTATGTTTATTTTAGCCGGTAGCAACAAGAAGGACAACCACTTCTAGAAGAGTGGAAGGCGCCCTGCCTATGGACTTGATGCCTGACGTTGTGAGTATTTACATGTGGAATGTCACAAACTCATGAGAGCATCGTATGGCTTGTAATATTAAATCCTTTATCTTGGTGGTACCCAGAAAGGTCTATGATGGTGTTAGTAGTCTAAGATTAGAGGCCAACATTATTTGAGGTGGTGTGTCTTTCTCTGTCACTCATGCACTGGGATGAATAAACATGTGTGAACATTGAAACTACACCCAGGGACAGGCAACCTTTACATTTTTGTCCAGAGCCACTAAGTGTATTTTTGCCTTTTTATAAGAGACAAGCCTATACAATTTCTTAAAGGTATGCTGTTGTGTTTTCTGTTGGAGAATTGGAGAACCTAAAAATGTATTCAGGCTCACAGAATTGAAAATTGAAGATTGAATTGTGCAAAAGTAAGTTATTCGTTTACCTATTACTATTACTTATATATTTGTATATTTTGCCAAAACAACAGGAAGCCACTGGAGAGAGCAGTTTGAGCTGCAAGCAGCAGGCCACTGACCACTTACTGTATACATTGCCTGCTTGCCCTAAGGCTATAAAGGCCAAACTTGAAGAAGCCACCGCGATAGTGAGGAAACTGCAGCGGGAGAAGAGTAATGCCTTGAAGAGAGAAAAGAGGGTCAAGAACAATATGAAGGCTCTTCTGAGGATGAGGGAGCAAATTATCTTATTGGAATTAAATCTGCCTCCTGCGAAAAGTCTGTAACTCTCTCTCTCTCTCTCTCTCTCTCCCCCACACTCACACTCCCGTTACTTTATATTCTTTTTTGTTAATCCTTATCATTTAATAAATATTATTTATTATTATTGATTTCACAATGTTTTTTGGGTCATTTTTTTCTGTCCTTCAGTGTATACCTCCAGAGTAGTCTCGTTCTCTCTACAGGGTGTGGATTTCAACATGCAGCATTTCTTGATGTATATTTGTAAAGGGAAATCTTGCACCTTTTTATTGCAAATAAATGTCACTTTTATAAAAAGAATATTACTAATATACTCCAATTTGAATTATTACTTGTTTAAACTAAACATGTAATAATTAAAATTATTTCATTATATTAGTAATATTAAGTACTGTGTGTGTGTGTAGAAAATTGAACAAGTTATGGTTAATTAAAAAGTTCATGTACCACTACAACACATGGTATGGTTGAGCAAGCTGACTGTGACAAGATGGCTGCCGTTCGACTCTATTGGCCAGCAGCGCGGATCTACCCTTTATATATCTATGGTAACTACTGCTTAAATTTCATTGGCACATGTGTCGATGCTCTGTTCACACCTGCTGTTAACATCCGAGCTGAGTGATCCGATTATAGGTGTTCAGATTACACCTGCTGCTAATATGACGTCACTGCTCAACAGTAAACTATGGAGGACCGAAAGGGTCAAAATTAAATAAATACACCATTAAATAATTAATTAACTGTCATTAATCAATTAAATGTATTTAATTAATTAATGACATATTTAATTAATTATTTCATGGTCCGTGTTGCAGTGGATCATTCATTTATTTTATCTGTCAAACTCGCCCATCAAAGTCAGTGGGTGGGGCTAAGGTATTGAGTCTGATTCATTGCTTTGGTCTGAAGTAGCATGTATCTCTGCAGCCACGTATCCCAACATAGCAGCAGAGAAAAGAAATATAAACCTATAATAAATATTTTTATTTCCAGTCGTGGGACAGTTATATTAAAAGGCCATTCAGAGGGGTTTTGTGGTTTCTCTAGTTTATCATATGAATCCATATGCCATAAGGTCCATGTGGTCCAAATTTTGAAAAAAATGTCATACTTAAGTATGTAGTCCAAATTTTGAAAAAAATGTCATACTTTAGTATGTGGTCCAAATTTTGACAAAATGTCATACTTTAGTATGTGGTCCAAATTTTGAAAAATGTCATACTTAAGTATGTGGTCCAAATTTTGAAAAAAAAGTCATACTTTAGTATGTGGTCCAAATTTTGAAAAAAAGTCATACTTTAGTATGTGGTCCAAATTTTGAAAAGTCATACTTTAGTATGCTGTCGAAATTTTGACAAAAAGTCATACTTTAGTATGTGGTCCAAATCATACTTGAAATTTTGAAAAAGTCATACTTTAGTATGTGGTCCAAATCATGTGAAATTTTGAAAATGTCATACTTAAGTATGTGGTCCAAATTTTGAAAAATGTCATACTTTAGTATGTCGTCCAAATTTTGAAAAAATGTCATAAGTATGTCAAATTTTGAAAAATGTCATACTTTAGTATGTCCAAATTTTGTCATACTTTAGTATCCAAATTTTGAAAAATGTGTCGTCCAAATTTTGAAAAAAATGTCATACTTTAGTATGTCGTCCAAATTTTGACAAAAAAATCATACTTCATCATAAACCTGTTGCTCTTAAATTGTTAAAAACGTGATTTGCTCTGTTGTAATCTCACTTCAGATGGGTTTTTTTTAAAACACTTTTTTCAAAGGTAGGACATTATTTCTTTGCTGAAAAGCAGAATACAGCTCTGTACTAAACTTTAATATAATGTCTTCCAAATTGTGACAAAAAAGTGATATTTTAGTATGTCGTCCAAATTTTGACAAAAAAGTCATAGTATAATATGTCGTCTAAAATCAATCAAAAAAGTCATAGTATAATATGTCGTCTAAAATCAATCAAAAAAGTCATAGTATAGTATGTCGTCTAAAATCAATCAAAAAAGTCATAGTATAATATAAATCAATCAAAAATAGTATAGTATGTTGTCCAAAATCACTCAAAAAAGTCATAGTATAGTATGTCGTCCAAAATCGCTCAAAAAAGTCATAGTATAGTATGTCGTCCAAAATGTCATGTGTTATGTTACTTTTTCTTTAATCTCATCAGTTCAGTTATTGTTTGAATCCAGGTAAACGTATTGGTGACACATCTCATTAACAAGCCACACATTTGTTAATAAAGTTTGTCAGTGTTTATACTTTGACCACAGGGGTTCCTATTGTTGTATTGAACAGTCTTCTCTTTGTGCCATACTCTCACAGCGACCTTCAGTCTTCATCCTTCAAAATCCTGTCAGTGAACGTTTAAGTCCAAGCGAACGCTTGTGCCGTTTGTTACAAGCTGAAGGACGTGCTTCATGAAAACCTTTAGCGAATGGTCGTACAGAATCCAGATTACCATGTGGTGTTCTCAAGAATTAGAATTAATCCCTGACAGCCCCAAGAAGAAAAGTCAGACAAAAACATAAGCATCTCTTTATTTCCATATGCCATTCCATAATCTGTGAAAGCCAAACATAATCCATCACTTCTAATCACCCAAAAATAAGATGTACTTTTTTTCTTTTCTTATTTTTTTAAATGCATGTAGGTTTTTCATCATTATTATGATTATTGTTATTTCATGAAAACACACATTCATTTGCTTAATAATGTTGGAGAATATTTTGGCAAAGCAAGTGACTTCTTTTTTTTTTTATTATTATTTCCTCTTCTTCTACACCCATTTACTTTTACCAGTCACCAGAAAAGAGTCTGCACGACTAGTTGTTGTTAGTGGTGAGAAACCAGCGGCAGAAAAAGCAGCACATGGACACATGGGAAGCGCAGCCTGGTGTGTGTGTGTGTGTGTGTCAGTGTTATTAGTGCTTTGCTCTCTTTGGAGTAAAATGCTCAGTGTGTTTTCAAATGCATGTTCTACGTGTGCGGGAAGCTGCAGAGTGACGCATGTGAGAGTGTGTTCCTAATACTGCTGGTCAGGGAAGAAAGCTAACGCGTTAGCCGAGAAGTGAAATGATCATTCCTTACACACTCACTCACTCGCTCACAAAAAAAAAGAAGAAAGAAATCCCAGGCTTTTCCTCGTCGTCAATGTCCAGCACGTCCCCTCCTCTACATTCAGCGCTGATGCTACCGAACATGTAAATGTCTCTGTAAAAATGGCAGGCGGATGAAATAAAACAAAACAAACCAAAAAAAAAAAAAAAACAACCCTTAAATCCTACGGTTCAAAAGAAAAACAAACAAAAACAATGCACGCCTGATAGGAAAATCAAAACTCCCTCTGTCCCGAATTTTCTGTGCCGAGCTTCAAGCAGGTCTGTCTTCACACGCCGCCGCCGCCGCCGCCGCCACCATTAGTGTGGTTCTTCCAGTCCATCATCGTTAAGACGTGAACAAAAAAGAGCATGGTTTTTTTTTTTCCGCTTTGAATGTGATGTCACGTTCTCTCCAGGGTTCAAACTTAAAGGTGGATTATGGACGTTCTTCCTCTTCAAAGTTCATCCCTGCGAGAAACGGGAACAACCAGAGACGTTAATGTGACGAGGAGGAGGAGAAGGAGGAGGAGAAGAAGAGAAACACACATGGTGTTAGAATCACATGCAAAAATGTCACGCAGGGTTCCCACACCGTGGCTGAAACATCAAATTCAAGGACTTTTCAAGGACCAGTTCTCCTCAAATTCAAGGACTGAGAGCACGTCCAGACGCTTTTCAAAAAGCCCCGTAAAGACGCCGTCAAATCGCTGTAGTACATATGCCAGGACTGTAAGTGGCGCTGTAACGCTACACCAAAAAAGAGAGAAGAAGACGTTTTTACACATTAAAGATGCAATAACAGAGACACGAGTGAACCGAGCCAGGGGAAAGAAAGGGAAATAATGACTCTTAATTTATGTTTACGCGCCGTTTCCACGGTGTTTGGGAAAGCCAGTCTTTTTATACTTTTCTCTGACAGGAATTTTCATTGACTTTACTCGCTCACTGCTCTGCATAGAGAAAGACAGTGGACAGTGTCCACGACACCGTGAGCAATTACGACTCCCAGTCTACGAACATCAAGCAACGCAGGGCATGAAACAGTAGGTGGCGACATTTACCCAAATATCAACTTCACAAACTTCCTGCACTTTCAATGACGCCATGTCTATTTAAGGGCAATTTTCAAAAACTTTTAAAAGGGTCTTGCAGGTGTTTTTTTCCCCCAAACTCACAAACTTTCAAGGATTTCAAGGACCCGTGGGAACCCTGGTCACAATAAAATGCAAAAAGATAAATTGTATGTATGTGTTGATATTGACAGACATTTTTTCCACATCTCACAGAGAAGAAGATCAAACTCAATAATAATAATAATAATAATAATGATAATAATAATACTCAGGCAAAAATGGTGATTAATGTCTGATTAGAATCCAAATGAATTATATTCATGCTCTGAAAACCAAGCACATGTCCTCGCACTTCACTCACTTGTTTTGTGTTGGACGTCAAATTTCATTAGTCAGGCAGGTTTTATGTCAACCAATTTCAGACAAACATCTTGTTTCCACGTTGGTTTTCTGTTTCTTTAAAGTGTTTGCATTACCATGGCAACATCTGCCGTGTTCCTAAACCCCTCCCCTCAGTGGTTATTGGTCAGTAATTTGCCCCAATGTACATGCGTACATCCTTTACAGTTCCAAAACAGGTAAAAAAAAAAAAAATTATTAGCTAAGAACATATTTAATTAAATTTTGATTATTTTCAATTATTTTCTCCATTAATCGATTAGTTGTTTTGTCCATAAATGTCAGAAAATGTTGAAAAATTGTTTCCCAAACCTTGAAATTGTGATATCAAGGTTCAAAAGTCTTGTTTTATCCACAAACTAAAATAGTTTTAATGATTTATTTGTAAAACTGGAGCAAAGAAACTAGAAAATATTCACATTTAAGAGGCTTAATTATTAAAAGAAAACACACTCTGAACTACTGATTATCACAATATTTGACCATTAATTTATTAACTTATCAATCTTTGCAGCCATAAATGATACAATAAATAACCTTGTTCAGTTAATTGTGCACTTCATTAATGTCCTTTTGTGAAATAAATACATTTAAGTTGAATAGTTTTTATATAAATGATATGTTTGTCTGTATTTCTTTGAAACATCCCCTAATATTTACAATGTAAAAATGGCGCTAGAGCCCATTAAAACATGCATGAAGCCTACATTTATTAATAATTATAATTAATAAAATATAATTAATAATTAATAAATTTGTAATTAATAAATATAATTAATAAATCAATAGCTATATTGATAGTTATGTAGCTCTCATTTGATTTTCCACCAAAACAAGGCAGTAAAACAATAATAGCCTTCCATGTTGCAGCTGCCGTGCGCTGAACACTAGAGGGCAGTACATGGAATTTAAACCCAGTGGAAACAAGGTGTCAAGGGGTTAAAAACAAATAAAAAATAATAAGGAGATGGAGGAAACGTGCAGCTTGCTGGTTTGGCGTGGAGGAGGCGACAAAGTGCCGGCCACCCGCTCCACGCCACACCGTCGTTTCACCTTTGCCACTGTGAGAAGCAGAGAGAGGGAGGAGAGGGAGAAGGAAGTCACTTCCACCTGGACCACTGCTTTTCTTTGTCTGTTAAAGGCACATAAATCACCCCCATCAAGGTCTTCATTTTGGTGCTGCCGTCGTCCAGCTTGTCGTACTGCTCCAGCATCTGGTTTCCTCCCGCCGGGCCCACGGGCAGAATGAGCCGACCGCCGGGTTTCAGCTGCTCCAAAAGCTGGAGGCGAGGGCGGATAATAAAGTGATTTAGATCATCTGAACGTTATTAAGAAGGAGGTTTTCAGAGAGACTCACAGCTGGGGGGACGGTGGCTGCTGCCGCGCCAACATGAATGGCATCATACGGCGCCTCCTCCACGTAGCCCAGTCTCCCGTCTCCCACTGAAAACACACAGGATATATATATATATATCACATTACAGCAAAGGAAACGCGGGTAAATCCTTGGATAAAATGAAATTGGGACCACAGGGACGTTAAAGGAACCCGGCGAATCAGCGTCTCTGTCACCAGAAAGTCGGGAAAACTGCCTGTACATAGTTTCCATTTATTTTTGGGTCTGTTTTTGGACAAAGACTCAAACAGATGTGAGTTTAAATGTGTTCAATACTGTTCAAATTCCAAATTTATGTACAACTACAGTGTTTTTTCCTCAATAAAACTTTGTTTTTCTTCATTTTTAATTGCTAATACACTATTTTAACATGCAGTAAATTGTAAGTAAGTGCCATATATTGAAGTTATTCTTTAAAAATGGGCAAAAGCACAAAGTTTGCTTAAATGTTCACATTTAAGAAGGAGAAAAATTTGTATTATTGTTTTAATAATTTAAATTATGTTCTTCACATAACAACAAGTCACTACACTACTTTAATCCTTAAGCAGTTAAGTAACAATATTTTTACTTAAGCAGTAGTTTTTTGTTTAGTGTAGAAACACTGTGTATTTGAATTGCAGCATTAAAAAAAACAGCAACCCTAACCTTAATATCTTTCATATTCTCTTACATATATATACTCTTTTGGGTTGTATTTTATTTTACTACATTAAAATGCATTAAATATGACATGGGATGTGTGTAGCAGCATCCAGAAAATGACAAAAATGACTTGTAAACAACACAAAATATAATATTACAGCTTTGTCAAGACAACGTAGCTGCAAAGTTTAAGACATATTAAAAGATGCACATTTTTTTACTATATAGGCATTAAATTGTCCTCTATTTTAAGAGGACGACAAAACAACAAGTGGATGAAATACCTGTCATATTTTCATTAATGACAGCGTTACCTGTTAGCTTGACTCGGCCTGATGTGATCAAACTTGGGTCGTCTTTCTTCACATTGTTTACAGAATCGTCCACCAGCTCCTGGATGTGATCGATTCCTATTACTTTCCCTTTAGGTCCGACCTGTGACGTGTGCGAGGAGAGAAGAAGCGCATACATCTGAGGAATTTTTATCTCTTATCTTAAATATCGACTACTGCCAACACAGAGAAGTCGTATAGTAATGTGTTTACTCGTCACGTGTGTCTGTGTGTGTGTGTGTGTGTCTGTCTGTCTCACCATTCGTGCAAAGCAGACAGACAGGATTCCGCTGCCGGAGCCGACGTCCAGAGCTTTGGCTCCGTCGTACAGCTGGTCATGTAGAAGCTCCAGGGCGTAGGCATGCTGGGTAAAAGAGGAGAGGTCAACAAGGTCAATTCATCCTTTATTAAGCCCATTAGCTCAACACGTTCTGAGCCCTGCAGCCACTAAATAAATCATTTGATTCCGAGGGAAACAATATGAGACATGTTTGTCTGGCTGCTTGTCGTCGTCTTTATTTACTGGGTGATTGAATGGGAGCAAAAACTAAATGTGACTCATCAGCACGACAATATACGAGCAATAAATGGATATTATATCTATATCATGACGAGATGAAGATAAGATATGGTCTTTTTTTGGATATCGTCATATCGTGATACAGTATCTGTGATGACTTTTACTGGTTTTAAAATGCACTGATAATCATCATATTAAATATTCAAAATTATAAATACATGGAATCAACAAAATGATACTTTAAAAGGCCACTTAATAACACTGCTTTAATATTAAGCCTAAAACTTGACCATATTTATAGTCAATTTCATTGTTTTTGACTGATATCCGTCATTTAAGACAAAGAAATAAACCAGGTATTATCGGTAATGAAAGGTAATAACTATATTTTTTAAATATTTTAAGCATGTAAAAAAAACTATAACCTAACTATATATATATATATATATATATATATATATATATATATATATATATATATATATATATATACATACATACATATGTATCCTTAAAACATTCCGGTATTATTTATAAAGACGTATCGTCCAGCCTCACTGATGAGGTGCACAAGTGTCTGCGAGTCTTCAGAGTCTTACCATGTGAGGAGCGCTGATGGTTGCTTGATAACCTTTGTGTTAAAGAGACAGACACAGATTTTTAGTTTTAGTTCACCCCCCCCTCACTTCACATGGATTATAATCTGAGACTGAATTATACACGTACCTATTGACTGTGGCGAGTCCATGTATGGATTACACCTAGAGAAATGGGCTCGGTCTGTCGCCAGCATGACTTCGTAAACCTTGTCGGATTTAATAATGCCATTTTCTGTGGACGCAAAAAAAAGAGAGAGAGGCCGTGTCACTTTGTGTTGTAGAAACAGGGATGAATAAATAGATATAGATTATGATAATCCTTCATTAGTCTCATGGAGACACTAATGAATCATTAGCAGCACTGACAGTAAAAGTGTGAAGGTAATAGGGAAAATACAGACGAATATTAAATATCTTCTAGCAGGTAAAAACAATATGTCTAAATATACAATGGGGATAGGAAATAATCCATGGATATTCAAAATTACACAACTAAATACTAGAATTGAGGGCAGAAACAATTATTGATCGATTACTAAATGAATTACTATTTTATTAATCAGCTTCCTAAATTCTTTCTTTTCTTTGCTCTACAAAACAAATAAATCATTAAGACTTTAAATCATTTTTTGGCTTGTGGACAAAACAAGACATGAATTTAATGTTTGGGACACAACGATCAACATTTTAAAAGGGGAAAATAAATAATTCATGAATCAAGAGACTCATTGGGAGATAAATAAATTATGAAAAACATCATTACTTGCAGCCCTAACTACAATTCATTTCTGTTCGAGAAGACTTTCAATATAGGACATAATGTGTCTCCAACCAAGACTATGTCTTCTGTGCAGTTATTAGGACAATACCTATACCTCCAGTATAGGTAGTTGACTATATAAAAATAAAAATAAACAGTATGAGTCTGAATGACTAATTCTGAAGGATGAAATAAAGTCTGTGGTACACTGATTTAATGTATTCCGTGTGAAGAAATTGTTTTTCTACATTTTTAAATACTTTGGATTTGACATAAACAGACATTCATCTATGTTTTATTCCAATAAATATGTATTTTTATGCATATTACTGGCATGACCAAGTTCCCACAGAGCTACACGTGCATATTAAAAACGATAGAAAAGTGCCAACGCTTGTAGACAACTTGGACATGGAAGAATAAAAACCATAAAAACAAAAAAAAAGCCCTGCACAAATACTAGTGTCTTCAGAATAATCCTTTTCCAACAGGCTTCTGCCAAAGGCAGGAAACGCCAGCGACAGCCGGTGCTGCTCCCGTTACAGACTATACCCTCACCCTCACAGCTATGCAGCATTGCGTTGGGATACATTACCGATATAAACCCACAGCCAGATGGACACCTACAAGTGATTCCTCCAGAAATGAAAATAAACCTCACTGGCAGCTTTCAAGCTGTTTTCTCCCATTTGAAAACCATCCTCAGATTTAAGCAAAGCCTGAGGAGATCACGAGGTGTTGAAATAAAAAGCAACTGAGAGAATAATTATATTATAATGACTCTGAAAAGACTGGTTGTGAGTTGTGGTCAGGAGGACAGTGTCATGAATTAGCATGCATCCTGTGTGTGACCTGCTTTAACCCAGCAAATGCAGGTTCACGGGTCAATTTAAGCCATTTAAGTCTCTGAATGGTGGGGACAGCATACAACAAAAACAACCAATTATTGAATATAATCATCAGGTTTTTATTAAAGTGGGCGGCGCTTTTCCATTATACAGTTCTAGCTCGGCTCTACTCGTTTTGTTGCTTTTCCATTAGTGACAGTACCTGGTGCTTTTTTTAGTACCTGCTGTGGCGAGGTTCCAAGAGAGCTGAGTCGATACTAAAATGTGACGTCTACAGACTGCGTCTGGCGTCCGACACAAGAATCAAACAAAACAATGCCCAAACGTAGATCAGTTAAACATACTTTAATATTATGGAATAATTGTTATTTTAGTCTTGACCAGACTAGACGCTCATTGGCCCCCACATCATTTGAGTTTGTGACCCCTGTTTTAATCATTTTATATATATATTAGTTTTCATTCTACCAAGTGAATTTTTTATTTTATTGTATTCTATTACATCATATTTTATGATGGGCGTATTTTCATTTCCTATCTGTGGCATCATTATTTTTTATTCTACTGTGTAAAGCACTTTGAGCTGCATTTATTGTATGAAAGGTGCAGTACAAATAAAAATAAAGGTTCAATGTGTAAAATGTGCTTTTGGTTTGTCTCAAATAGGACAAGACCGGTCACAGAGTCTCCAGACCAAAACGCTTGCCTGCTGCTACTCATGACTGCACAGAATATAAATAGCCCTGCTGGATATTTTATATTGAAGTTGGACGTGCATGATAAGAGTCTAGAAGCATCTGAAGATCATTTTTCCTCTGTGAGAGAAAACTCACAGGTCTGAGAGTTGTTAACACAACCTGATTTCAGGGTGGCATTGATGGCATGTGGACTTTAACACCACAGTACAGCCGTCCATGTACAGTGGACCTGTCACAGACTGAGTCACAGCTCTTTTTTAGGCCCTTCACTGACGCCTGAATAAACACCAAACCACCGGTGTGTGACACAGCAAATCACAGCTAGCCCACCAAAAAAAGAAACATGCACCGCAGAGGGCAGCCTCATGCCAGAATAGTTTACAGCTTGTGCAAACTGAAAGCTATTTGAGGCTGAGGCTACTTCATTTAAAGATAGATAGATAGAACTATTTTGATAATCGATGAATCACTTTGTGCTTTTCCAGTCATTAAAACAAGATTTCTGCCTTTAAACGTGAATGTTTGCCCCATATGAAGAAGAAGAAAAAAGTCGAGCAAACTGCATCATTTTGGTCTATGGACAAAAAATGATTTGTCGATTCATTGAGAAAATAATGGATAGATTAACCAGATACATTTCTGACAAAATAAAAATACTCCTGGTTTAACATATTGATATGCTGTTCTGATAGATACATTTTACACCAACAAAATAAAACAGCTATAGTTTAATACACCAAAATAAACAAAATAAAATACCTAGTTTAACACACTTGAATGCCGTTTTGATGGGTTAAATTTACCTACCATAATGAAATACCTCATTTTAGACAGTGATATCCTGTTCTGATGACATCATAAAATACCTATAGTTCAACACACTGATATGCTAATACGGTGGGTACATTAGTACAATGACATAATATAGTACCTACATAACACACTGATTAATACCCTGTGTGTGGTTCTGACGGATTGTCAGAGTCATTCACACCGGGCTGAAGTGAATGATGCAGGGTATAGATATCAATGAGGGTGGGCAGGGCACCTAGCAGCAGCGCGGCTAACGCTAGCTAGCTACAGCGTCCCAAATGACGCACATATTGCTAGCAGGCTAGGGCTGAGCTAACCCGAAAAGCTGCACAAACACTCTGCGACATACATCAACTATATGGTGGTGTGATTTTTTGTTTGTTTTTTTAAAAAAAGCAGGTGGTATGCCACCGACTACAGAGGCATGCGGCTCTTCTAGGGCGTCCGCGTGGTTTGGCAGAGGGGTGGAGAGAGCGCTAACGCTGGATCAACAACAACATACTACACACAGCATAGCAACCGGCTAGCCAGCTAGCGGCTAGCTCGCCCCTGCTGCCGCGGCTGCGTTTTCACCGAAGCCCAGTGAACTTCACCCGTTTACGGACGCCGTGCACAAACGAGCGCGTTGGACTCACTGCGGAGGTTGTTGACGAGCTCTGCGTGGCTGGCTCCTCCGGATTTCCACGCCATTATCAAGCAGACTTTGCGGAGTAAGTAGACGGCAGCTGTCAATGCCGCGCCTGCGCCGACGGTTTTACCGAGGAAGCTGACAACCTCCAGAGGAGACGGCGGAGCAGCAGCGGGCACGTCACCGGGCATCCAGAGGTGGTTTCACTGCGGGGACACTGTGCCACAACGCGGAGACATGCTACAGAGGACACTGGGGAAATTCAGACATCTACAAGTTGTCCATTTTATCTCACTTTCTGTTGAAATGACATCACCACTTAAAAGGAAAAAGACTTGAAGCCCATAGGTGCAGTCACAGATTAGGGCCAGCGACACCGGTGGTGGCCGCTGGGTGGCGTAAAGTACCTCTCTTATAGTGGTCTTATTATGGGGGAAAACCGTTAATTATGTGTCTACTGAACATGTGAGAAGACGTTTGTCTATGTCTATTAAACGTTGAACTGTCATACGTCATTACATCATGTCGTCATGATGTGTAATTTGACAAAGTGTCATTATGATGTGTGTTATGGTGTGTTGTCTTGATGTGCAGTTTGACATAAACACATATTAAACACTAAACATTGTCCATATAATAGTTTTAGCTGGGATTTTTTGTTTAGCTTCTTGTTTGCATTTAAGAATGTGAAATTTCTAGGCAGAGAAAACTTAAATGAGTTATTGTCAAATTAAAATGTATGTAAATGTACTTTTTTTATAAAGACCTAAATATAAGAGTTGCATCATTTATAGAGGGAAAATAATAATATCATTTATAGTATCGTAAGTAAAGGAATGGTTGTGTTTTATGCGACTGTGAATAATATATTACTGTTACATTGCATTACTATTACATTATTATTTATATAGAGCTTGATAAACATGAAATTGTAGTGTAAAAAGTAGTTAATCCTTGGCTTTTAAAGCACATTCCATGCCATGTCATAATAATAATAATATGCTTGTATATTGTGGACCTTTAGCCATAAATTGAAAAAACCCTATAACAAATGGGGGACAGTGGGGGAACATGAGGGGTTTTCTGTTTTGTTCATTTCTATTTTTATATTTTTTATTTTATTTTTTTTTCTACAAGTGCTTTTATTTAATTTAGGACATTTTAATGTGTGCTGAGAGTCTCGAGAGGAAATTTTATTATGATTGCATAATAATAATAAAGAATCTTGAATCTTGAATCTTCTCCTCTAACAGCAGAGGGCGCCCTCAGCCCAGTAAAGATTTTTTTTAACCAGTTTTCAGAACTGAAGCTTTTATTTTTGCATAATCTCTGATTAATTAGATGAAAACAGTGAACCTGCTGGTTTAAAAATGGTTAATCCAGTAGTTTACACAAAAGGTTTGAGACTCAACGGTAGATTATTTGTCAATAAAACCAAAAATGTTCACTGCTTAATCCAACCATAGACCTGTTAAATATCAATGGTTTCAAAGTAACATACTGTATATATAACACATCCTGTTGTTTTTTACTGTTTTATTTATAATTCATGATTATAAAATGAATATTATAACTGTCTCCTTTAAAAATATAGATATTCAAAAATATTGCAGTTAAAACGCACGGTTATTTGAGTTTTGATTTGAGTTAGTTTTAGTTTTAGTTTTATAAACACACAGTTCTCCAGGGTCAAGGGTCAAAAAAAAAGAAAAAGCAATGGTTCAGTCGATGATAAGATTATAAATACAAACACTCAAATCGCGATATTCCATCGTGACGTCAGCATTTGTGGCGATAAATCGCCCGAATTTCAAAATAAAAGTGTTTGTTTTGGCGCAGAATGACGTGCAATTCATTTTAAAAATACATTCATGGTGCAAAATAAATGTGTGAATTTAAAAACATACAGAAAGAAGGGTTTATTGTGGTTACACCCCTCAACTTCCCCGCCCCTCCCCCCCCATTCCTGTGTCTCTCATCTAATCACAATCTAATGAAGGAATTTTTAATGAGTCTGGATGATGCGCATACATTAAATATAACTGGAATATTGCTGTTCTCGGTAGATGGAACACAATAAATGACTTTCCTGAAGATTTGTTGTGGCCTTAATTGTAACCCTAACGCCCAAATAACCTTCAGAATGATATTTTACCCAATTTTGATTCGTGAATAAGACAAAAACAGCTGCGACAACGTCTTTATTTCATGGCTTACATGGCTCACCATGTTACATTCATACATATATACATTTACAGACATCCCCTCCCCCCCCCTCCACCCCAAAAAAACTCCATCTCAGCGGCCTTTAATGGCAGGTTACCATAGAAACAGGCTCCTCCACCGTCACTTCCTGATTGTCTTTGGATTCCTGCATCATCCGTCCTCCGACCACCTGTCCCCCCCACGTCTTCCATTACCGCCCCACCCCCCACTCCTCCCCCACAGCCCTCACACACACATATATTACACAACCTCGACACATATTATGGGATAAAATGACACACGAGGAAACCGGCACCGGTCAAATTCAGACCTCAGAGGCAACACAGTGTGAATATAAACATACATATTTAACTAATTCCCGTCTAATTCAATTCATATTATTAATAATTCATCCTCTTGGTAACAGATATGATCTGCTTACAGCTCCTTAAAACATGAAGATTTGATGATTTTTTTTGTTTTGGACGTCTTATCCAATTTCCCCCCTTTTTTAACTGTTATATATGAGTATAAAACAAATATGACTATGCAGAATTATGACTTTATAATGTAAAAGACTAATATTTCAACAATATAATTATAGATGAGGGCGATAAACATTTAACAAGTTTAAGATGTTAACTATTTTCCCTCTAATTTGATTCATATTATTAATAATTCATCATCTTGGTGACAGATATGATCTGGTTTCAAATTATGTGAGGATTTGCACATCTGTGGGTTTTTAGACACCTACTTGATTTTAAAGTGTAATTTGTGTCAAAAAATTAGTAATTTAGTTCTTTTAGTCATCAAGTAAACACTAGTCGTACTCGTAACCCATGAAAATGATTCAAATGATTCTTTATTTTCAGATTAAACTCACTTTTTTCAAAGATTTTAATGTGGAAACCTGGTGAAATAAAGTCATCACAAAAATCGCACATTTTCTGGTTCCCTCTTTTACCATTTTCCACTTTCTTAACTGTTAGATATGATTCTAAAATGAATATGTGTAGAATTATGACACTATCATGGAAAAGACTAATATTCTACAATATTTATGTGAGGAAAAAAGCAACTGCTCAGTAGATAAGGGCAATATGAATAATAAACATACATATTTAACTATTAATCTATAATTTAATTCATATTATTAATAATTCATCATTTTGGTAACAGATGTAACAGTGGAATTTTGAGACAGCTTTTGACAAATTTGAGTAATTGAGTCATTTTAGTCACTCAATAACACGAGTTATATACCTATATTAGCAAAATTACTATGAGTGACGCGTAATTATGATGCAGGATTTAACCTAAAATTAAGTTTTTGTGTGAAAAAAAAACACAATATTCTGTTATATTTCCACATATAATAATCACCCAAGACACTGTGTGTCATCACAAAGCCTCACGCCCTGTTTAGTCAATTCAAATAAAGTTGATTTATCCAGATTAGGACATCAATTTTACTGGTTAAGTCACATGTAACTGAGTATCTTTTGAGTGATTTAGAGCAAATAGAGGAACAAATGGAGAAATTAAACTTTTCTTAAACATGAAAGAACGAGTAAATGTCACAAGTAACTTTAATTTAAAATGAACTTTTCTTGTTCTTATGTCAACAATTAAAGTTTTTACACCGACTAAACGTCACATAGACACACACACATGAGTGAAATAAAACCCTGTATAGTTTCCAGTGCACTTTTATACTTTTATACTATGTTATACTGTTTTAAAGGGCTGTTCTGTGCTCTTTTACACTCAGTGGGGGGTGGAGGGATACAGTGATAATTAGATAATTAGCCAAAGAATCTATTTATGACAAAAGGTCACAAGAGTGGAGAGAGAGCGAGAGCTACATTCAAACGTTTGTTCCGCAGATGCAGTGAGGTAAAAAAAATATAAAAATAAAACCACACCAAAGAGTCACTGCAGCAAAAGGTTTAAAGGGATCAGTGAAGATCATATTTCTTAGTTTCTTTGCTCCAAATGAGGAAGAAGTCATTAAAGACTGGATCCTTTTTTTGGATTGTGGACAACACAAGACGTCATTTTCAGTTTCGGGGGAACATTGGTCAACATTTTTTAACATTTTCTGACATCATAATAATATAAATATGAGGAAAAAGCAACTATTCAGTAGATGAGGGCCATAAAATAATAAAATGACACATGACAAAACCTTAAATTCAGACCGCAGAGGCAACACAGTGTGAATATAGACCAACATATTTCACAATTTCCCTTTAATTTAATTCATGAAGATCATGAATCTCATTAAACCGTCATCATACTGAGTTTAAGGGGAACATTTTTTAACATATCTTTTTTTAACATTTTCTGACCTAACATCTCAAATCATTGCAAATTCAAACAAAGAGTGATTTAAGAGAGAATCAGCCTCCAAATCTGTAATCTTGTCCACATTCTGTGCCTTTTTTTCATCCACAGCGAATGAAAATGCTTCTGTGCCAAAGACGGTTTGATGACTTATTAAATATCAGGCTTCACTTTCTTATTTTTTCCACCAGCACAGCGGTCATAAAAGAGTTCTGTCTGTGTTTAAAACCACATGTAAACCAGTGGAAAATCTGTGTCATTAGTGGCAGAAATGACACAAGAACAGAATAATCTCCAAGAACCTCCAGATTACGTTTCACTTTTAGCTTTTGTCAGAGGTTATCTTAAAAGTGTGTTGTTTTATACTTCTCTATATTCCAGCTAATAGATTACATAATAAGAGTGACGTGCCTCAACATTTTCTTTTACTTAATTCAGATTATTTTAAGGCATTTCTCATAAATTAGACACAGTGGACAGAGGAACTAATTCCGCTTCTTAAATGTGAATATTTCCTGGTTTCTTTGCTCCACAACAAAAAGAAATCAATCAAAGTGAATGATATTTGATTTTTAGGACAAAATGAGAACGTTTTATGACATTTTATGGACCAAACTCGGCTTACTTTCTCGATTCAATCAATGAAATATTGAATATCGACAGATTGATTATGGACGATGCAAATAATTGCTCTCTGAAGAAAACGGACAGTGGACACGTTCTTTTTCACAAAATAAACCCAACAACAACCTCACATTCATGTAGAATATTTACACAGACTGATATTATTATTATTACAGGAAATCCAAGCATGTTTTTTGATCAGCTTTTACATTTGTATCTGAATTAAAAACACACCATACAGCCCTGTATGTACAGCACACACACACACACACACACACACTGCTGTAATCTGACCATAAATAATCCGATGCTCTCGGCTCTCAAACATGCAGGAAAAGAAGGTAATCTGGGTCTTTGAATGTGATGATTGTTCATTTAATTCAATATTTTCCTTGTTTTTCCCGTGTGACCTCTCAGTGTCCAACAAAAGAAAGAATACAAATAAAAATAAATGAATAAAACTATGTTACTGTGCTGCGGCGGCGGCGGCGTGACACGCCGACAAGGAAACATTAGAGGAGGACGAAGGGATGGATTTAGGATTCTGACACCTGTGAGAGACAGAAAAGAAAGAGCAGATTAAGTTATAATCTCTAATAGTTTTAATGTATCATTTAATAAACACATGTTATAACCACACAGACGTGAGATTACAGGCTGCTGAGGGGAAGAAAAAAAAACAGATTAGGAGCGCCTAAACAGGGTGTGGCTAATCCTGGATTATCCGGTTTAGATATGCGATGACTCTAAACCATTTACACTCTCCAGATACTGTCATAAAAATCTGTTATTATATCATATATATATATATATATACATATATATATATATATATATATATATATATATATATATATATATATATATATATATACATACAAACATCAATTTTTCTGTAGATTTTATTTAATTTTACAACATTTATTAAAAACGGTATATTTTGCCCATCTCTTATATTCATGTGCTGTGGGCCATAATGTGAGTTTTTAAATAAGATTTTAGAGACATTAAGGCAAAAAATACGGAAACATAATCATACAAAACTGAAACAGGCTAATTTTTGCCTGGCCGGGCAACAATGGGATGTTTTTCAGTAAAATTACAGTAAAAGTTGACTTTCAAGAAGGCCCTTTTCCGGGAAATTGTTCTTTGTTGCCTAAAAAGAAAAATGTTTAAGAAAAAAAACATAACTGGAGACGTTCCACTTTATTTTAAACTTTAATTAACAGTAAAACGCTAAAACATGAAACTCCTCATGAGGAACAAGGTTCCTTATTATTTCTTGTTTTTAAGAGTAAAAACAGCTGCACATACTCTGCTGGATGCTTGTCTCACCTCTGAAAAAGCTCATTTGAATATGAGTGGTAAAAACAGTATTGCAAAATAATCCTACGCCACATTAAAAACACAGATTGTCCTTTAAATCTGCGTTTAGAATGACCGAGCAGCACACGAAATCATAGTTTTAGATCGATTTGTATCAGATTTCAGGACATAAAAGGTCATTTTGGTGATATAAATATGTATATGTACATCGTGTATACATATATCTATATATACACACGCACACACACACATACAGTATATGCAGCAGGAAAGATAATATCAGCCGTCTGATTTTTATCTCTGAGCTCACCAGGAGCGAGACTTGTGGACGCCTCTGTCCTTGGTGGGCGAGCTGTCCACAGAGGAACTTTGGTTTGGCTCCGCCTCCGTCCAGCGATCGAGCGAGGCGGCGTTTGGAGGAGTCATGTCCAGCTCCAGAAACATGATGTTCTCCGCCTGAAACACAGAGACATAAAACAGGCGAGCGGAAGTTAATTATATACATTTACTGGCCACATTATTAGGTACACAGGAGACAACAAAGTGGTTGTAGTGCAGGTAATCTGCCGCTGCTGTAGATCATCTGATACGGTCTTCTTAGTTGGTTGTAACAACGGTTTATTTTCACCCAAAGAAATGTCACTTATTGGACATTGGATTGGAGGATTTTGTGTGAAAATCACAGTAGATTTTCAATTTCTTAAAAAAAGCTGCGTTCAAAATGACTTAAATCTACTTTCTTCCTTATTCTGTTGCCCGGTTTGACCCCATAAGGAAGAGTCCCCCATAATGTGACTGTGTACATTTACATTTATGTCCCCACAATGTAAGGAATACCAAGCACAAGAATACTAAGTTTTCTACGAACCTTTTTTCTACTACACTGTACAAAAATAGCAAATTTAAGAGATGTGTTGGTGCAAGAAAAGTGCAATATAAATACATTCTGTAAACAGGATGACGTCATTAAAAGGCACGCTAAATTTCCACGGTCCCTAACCTTTAAATACTTATATTTAAATACTGGAAAAGTATAGGTCTAAACATTTTTCCATTATTTTAATACAGAAATGCAGCTCAAATTAAGTGGGTTGAACAGGTGTACCTAATAAAGTGGATGTTTAAGTGTGAGTGAGTGGTGCCCTTTCAACAGTGACACTACCCACACACACATCTACACACATACACCTACTCTGTATCTGGAGAGGGCTCCCATCGCTATGGCAACCCTGGCGTATTGGGTGATGGGTCGCTTGTAACCGACGGCAGACGACGGCCTTTTCTTCATCTGTGAGGATTTACTGAAAGAAACCAATCAAAAATCAATCAATACTCAAGACGATTTTTAAGGTTTTTTTAAAGACACAGAGAAGTGTCAAAGGTCAAACAGTCGCGACCCACTGACCACATTTTGAGTCCATGACGTTCACCTCAGACAAAAAGCCACACTGACCTTTCAGCAGGAACCAGAGGCTGGAACTTCCACTGATCCTCCTCGGGGTCAAAGGTCAGTCTGTTCATGATCTTATTCTTCTCCTCCGGAGGAATGAAGTTCTCTATGATCAGGTACCTGCACGTGAGAACACACACACACACACAAGGACATTTTTAAGCTTTTAAGCAGCAAAACATAACAAAACACGTGTGATTTTTATCAATAAGTTCATCTACTTTGATCTGCATTGGCATACAGTGTGTTTGTTTAAGTTTATAATCGCTTGAAACCCTAAAATAACCACTTTTTTTTTTACTTACACTCCACACACACGTTTTCTGGTATGCAAAGGCCACCGTAGTTGTAGCTCTGTTAACAATCATCTGCAGTTTGACCATTCGATGTCACACAGACTTTTGAAAAGACAGAATACAGAAATAGGTCTCAAAACCGTGGTTCATGGGTCACTAGCGGCCCCCCAATCAATTTCATGCGGCCCTACACTTAATATCAAGCTTTTATTATGAGTTATTTTCTGTGTTTTTATCAAAACAAGACACTTTTATTTTGAAGTTCAATGAAATATCATCACAAAAATCATGATTTATATATAATTATGGAATATTGTGATAGGAGTCGGACATTTTTGTTGACTTTAATAGCCTTTAATAGATTTTAGTCTTAGAATAGGGAAGTTAACATCAGAAATACATTTTATTGTGTCTTAAAGATGAATAAAAAGGAAAACGAAACAACAAATTTGCATTTATACATCCTATTTTCTGCAAAATTGGGCTTTTTCTTTACATTATAATGTCTTTACAAGTCATTTATATGGCGTTTTTTTTGCCTGCTAGGTTTTTTTAAACCTGTTTTATCTGCAGTCAGCCGGACTCACTTGAACTTGAGTTCTCTGGTGAGCTCGTTCTGAGTTTGCTCCAGCTCCTGTCGGCTCCTCACGTGCTCGTCGTTCACGTCCTGGATCTCCGCTTTGATGCACTGGAGCTTAGCATACAGCTACACAGAGAGAGAGAGAGAGAGAGAGAGAGAGAGAGGGGGGGGGAGGGAGGGAGACAAACACACAGAGAGGGTGAGGAGGAGAGACGTCACCGATGGGACCGGTCTCCAAACCGTTGCCCGTGGCAACAGCACTGGAGTGTGGAGGAATGGGCAGAGCAACATGGCTGCCCTTCCTCCTTCCACCTCGTTCCTCTGCTGTTCTCCTACGTTTTCTTCCTTCGCTTCACTTCACTCGTAGCTGCCTGAACTGGTTTCACATGAATGTTTAAGTCTGACATTTAAGGCTTTTTTTTTCTTTCTTTTTTTTACAAAAATAGTTGAATTTAATGTTAAAATATGCTTTGATTCGGAGCAGAATTCCTTAATCCTGGTCCTCAGGGACCCAGTAACCCTGCATGTTTTAAGCCCCGCCCCACACACACTCGAGGATTTTCACACAAACCAATTTTCGACGTTTCAATCCTGAGAAAGCACAGACTATACTGTCGACGATCAGGACCACACACTTCAGGTGAGATATTCCAGGGATTTGGGGATCTCACGGAAACTCACGTGATTTAACGTGACTTCCGAATGTAAACAGACATAGAGAGAGGTGGATTGTCGTCGGCGGCGGCGGCGGTTAATAGCTGTCGTGGAGGAACGCTTCTGAACAAAAGCACAGAGTTTCTGTGAGATTGGGGGAATCCCTGGAATGTCCTCCTTGAAAGTGTGTGGTCCTCTGCGTCTCATCTGGATCGTCTCGTCTCTGCTTTCTCAGGTCGGTTACAAAGTTCCCTGCTCCAACACACCTGATTCAAATGAACGGCTCGTTATCAGGCTTTTAACGAGCTCCATGATGACGAGGTGACTGATTTGAATCAGGTGTGTTGGAGCAGGGAAACTTCTAAAACAGAAAACTCCAATGTTTTCCAGTGTAAAATGTTATATTTTGTTTTGTTTTACATTTCGCTGTGTCTTATTTAAGTGTTTTGTTAAGTCTTTCGTTATTTTTGTTATTTTATTGTGTGCCTTTAAGTCGGTCGCTGCAAAGTTAAAGAATTTTTCTCTTGAAATCAACTGTTAAACACGGAATCTTGCAGAATTCTCCAGGTGGGGAGGTTGTGTATTTGGGACCGGGCCAGCTTCAATATCCAAGAGTCAATCTGAGACAAATATGTCACTGACCTACATCTAGAGCTGAAACAATGACTCGCTTAATCGATGACTAAATGAATCGGTTTGAAGCTTTTTTCATAATTGCAGCTTCTTAAATGTGAATATATCCTTCGTTTCTTTGCTCCGCATAAACAGAGAAATCATTCAAAACTGAATCATTTTGTTTAGTGGAACAAAAACGAGACATTCGAGCACGTCGTCGTTCCCAGGTTTGACAAACACCGAACACTGACATTTTATGGACCAATCGATGAGTCGATTAATCGCGAAAATAACAAGAATCGTTAGTTTGTTCGCTCGTTGACGTCATCTAAACCTTCTTGACAAGTCCAGGAAAGTATGGAATCTTTTCACCATAAATTAAGTGTTTTCGAGTTTATTTCTTCTTCTCTATGAAAGATGTAGCGTACAGTATATTCTGATGACTACAGTATAGGACATGCAGATCCATCACTGTGGATATTTTGAATAACTATTTATTCATTTATTGTGAGTTTGTACTTATTTATTCACGTATTTTAGTGGGTTTTTTGTTACTTTATTATATGTGCAATAAAAAAAAAAATACATTCATCTTGTCTCTGAGTTTCCACAGAGGTATTAAAAGGCACAGTGTGAACGTGTCTTTCCCTCAGAGGGATGATGACACCATGCAGCAGCAGCAGCATCATCAGCAGCATCATCAGCAGCAGCAGCAGCAGCAGGACGAGGGAGTTAGGGGAGAAAAATCAACACGGTGCAATCGTTAGTCATTAGTGCGGTTGGTTGTTGGGGTTAGTCCTGCTGACTCTGGGGCAATGAAACGGTGCCGGGGAGCGGGGGTTTAAAGGTGGTGAGATTCTGACCAGTGAGAGGAAACAGGAAACTCAGGCTCAGGCGCTCAGAGAGAGAGTGATGTGGACACAAGGATGGAGGAGGGAGGTGGAGGTCCAGGTAAGAGGAAGAGGAAGAGGAAGAGGAAGAGGAGGACAAACCTTCAAGAACTGAGATTTAAGTGTGTGTCCAGCAACGGAGCACGAGGCCGAGGCATTAGGGTCCAGGTCAAGGGTCAAGGAGTGAAAGAGGGATATACTCACATTAGGAACAAAAAAGGGAAGGTGTACGAGTGTGTGCAAATAGATAGATAGATATAGATACGTATATATATCTCCATTTATATATACATTTTAAGTTCAGTTTTTCTCTTGTATTCAAAATGAATAGGTGCGTACTAAAACCAGGTCTGAACAGGGTCTTGGACGTGTATTTCTACGTGTATTGTGTCGATGTTTCTTTTACCTTCTTGAGTTTCTTGGTCTTGGCCTCCACCTCCTGTTGCAGGGACGTGAACGTCTCCCGCAGCTCCAGCGTCTCCTCGTCCTGCGCCAACATCTGCTGATGCATCTCTCGCTCCCGACGAGTCTGAGGACACGGATGAAGACAAAGACACGGTACTCAAATCACAGACACATTCATGACAACAAAACCTCCCAGAATGAAGATTAAACAGACAATAATAACAGGCGAGGAGGTGGAAATTACACACTATGTCTTGTGGGGATTAACACACACAGATTAACACTAAAAACGCACAGATTAACACCGAGGTTTACCTGCTCAGTGATCTCCTGCTGCTTCATCTCCAGCATCTTCTGCTGCTCGTTGGTGTGATCCATGATGTTCTTTCCACCGACCAGCAGTTTACTCTCCATCGCCTAAAAAACCCAATTAATATTAAGTCATTTAAAACGTCAATAAACATTATATTTAACCAGGGACTTTGTTCTATTTATATCTTATCTTATTTATATTTGTTATTAAAATGAAAATCACACATGCACAATGTGGTGAAAATGTTGAAAACTAATTGATTATATTCATAGGTTGTTTTTTTTCATCTAAGCCAAACATAGCTCTTTGATTAAAGGGGAAAATACAATTTCAGTAAAATCAAAATAATCGCCGTGTACTTTCACAGTAGTGACACAATTGTTTACTAAATTTAACCAAGTGTAAATAAAAAATTAAATAAAAAGTGTCATGTAATGATTATACGATGTCTACGGTTGAAAAAGGGAACATTTCCATGGGATTGGGAACTTTAGTCTGGGAATTTTGGACTTATTCCAAATTGGAAACCTTCCATGAGAATTGTGGGAATTTCTGCAATCCGACTTATGTCTGTTAATGGTGATGATGACGCCTCTGGTTAGAGAACCTCTGCTACACACACACACACACACACACGTCCTGCTTCTGTCTGACCATAAAGGATCTTTGTCCTGAGGACAGACAGGAAGAAAGATGACGGGACAGAATAAAAATGTAAAGATGGGGAAAAAGAGATCAAACAGGGTCAGCGGCCATTTTATACTGGACACATTCCAGTCCCAGGACTGGGTACAAAAAGACTGTGTGTGTGTGTGTGTGTGTCTATACATTCTCTATTACAATTACACACACACAGACAGAGTACAGTGGAGTCCTTCAGAGTGGACACGTTTGCAGCAGGTCTTTACAGAAAGACTCTTTGTTTGGAGCTGTCTTTGTGTAGCGTGCGTGTGTGTGTGTGTGTGTGTGTGGTAGGCTGTGAAAGCAAACTCTGTTTTAAAACCTATCTTTGTGAGGACATTTCTGACACTCTGACAATTTTAAAGGTCGCTTTAACACCTAACAGTCTCCGCTAGACTCGGTTCAATATCCGAGTTTGCGTTCACACTTTCGCACTATAGTGAAACGGCCTTGGGCTTGTTCATTTAGTTTTATGTGAACATACGACACACACATACGCTTATGCGCGCATGTTTTGGTTGTGTTTACCCACAATGCCACATTTTCTGACAAATCTGCAGCCATAAAATCTAATTAAATCCGGGCGGCCTGAATATCAAGGGTTAAAGGTGCATATTTGTTCATATAATGAGCTCATAAGTGATTCACTCAAACTGTTGTGGCTGTGACTGATTCAGCTGCTGACGGTAAAGTGCAGCCACATCACCCTCTCACATCACCCTCTCACATCACCCTCTCACCCCCCTCCCTCCCTCCCCCGTGGCCATTACAATCGGCCAATCACAGCGAGGGCAAGGCCGGGACCCGCTGGGAGCGAGCGGCTATAAATATGATCTGACGACAACGGGTCTTGTGTGTGTTTGTGTGTGTGTGTGTGTGTCAGAGAGACAGAGAGAGAGACAGAGACAGAGACAAAGATGAGACACAGAGACGAGAGAGAGCCACGACTTAAAGCCTGAGCTCTCATTCAACAATCGCTCACTGTCTGTCACATGACATGAGGGAGACCCGGTGACTGTTGCTATGACATCAGCTGCACCCAGCGCACACATTTATGTCGTAATCACCCTTTAATTCTTGCAATAGTGCAACATTCAGGTTTGTAAGATGACAGGAAACAGATATTAAACGTGGTGTTCAAGTACAAACTTATTTATGTGTGGAGATAAATGTATTTTCTTGTTTTGATTATAAGGTTTTTTTTGGCATGTGACATTTAAGTATTTCTTTATGTGCAGAATGCTGCCATTTAATTTATAAGAATGTGTGTTTAAAATGTGTTAAAATTCCACATTTTCAAACTGAAAAAATAACAAAGAAAGTGTGTAAAAATATTAAAAGAACTAGAACCTGAACAGAATCTGAGGTACGTTAGTCTATGTTCTGTCTTCAACACACCTTGAGGTGCATACAAGCAAAATAAGTGCATAGTTGTAGCTGTAACTATTGTTTCTTTTTAACATAAAGAATAAATGAATATGTTCAATTTTAATTTTAATTGCAAAAAGTGCATTTAACTGAATAAAAAAGAAAAATATCAGTGTTATCAAACCTTTGGTGCTGCATTCATGGGCTGGTATGAATGTAGGTCAATTAAAAGTGTCCAGTTTATTAAAAAGTGAATGTAATACGTGTACAATCACAATTATATCACATGTGTTTTGGTCTGACGTGCTGGAGCTCAATGTTTGTGCCTTAAAAATGAAAACAATAACAACAAAGAGGTTTGTGTTTTCACTTATTAAACCGTCTTGGCCTGAGGCACATCATTATTTCATATTTTTATGTTGACATGTGTCTCTCCGTCTTTGTTTGAGAGACAGAGGACAGCGTGTTGTTTAAGAAACGGCTCCGATTTCCACGCTGATCCCATGACTTCAGTCTGCAGACATAATGTACACACACACACACACACACACAGAAAGAGAGAGTTGATTCATCAATATTTCAGTGATGCAGCTCTCCCTCGATGCTGAAAGATGGAAAGCAGCAGTGAGCTGTTTTCTCTTTCACACACACACACACGTGCTGGTCTCCCCCTCATAGACATAATGCATTCTCTAGCCCCTTACCCTTACCTTAACCATCACAGCTAAGTGCCTGATCTTAACCCTTAACCTAATCCTAACCTAAACATAATTTTAACCCTAACCCTAAAACCAGGTCTTTACCCTGAAAAAGCACTTTAAAGGTGTGAGGGTCAGCCAAAATGTCCTCACTTAACACATACAATAACACACACACACAAACATCATTACTTTAACCTTAAACATACGTACTAACCCTTACCTTAACCTTACAACATGTCTTCACCTAACATGTAATAATTTAAGTTATGGGGACTTGATTTTTGTCCCCATAATGAAGACAACAAGTCCCCTTAATGTGAGTGTGTAAACAGACTTAGGTCCCCACGACATGAGGAATACCTGGAACACACACACACACACACACAAACTTGTTCTTATACATTAATGAGGACACATCATAGACATAATGCGTTCCCTAGCACATTACCCTTAACTTAACCCACTTCCTGCTATTAATTTTATCTGATTTTTTGGTCCTCACAAAGATGTATTATGTAAAATATGTAAAAGCCCTTTTAAGGGGGTAAAGAGGTTTTTTGGTCTTCACAACGATACCCATACAACACACACACACACACACACACACACACACGGACTAATGAGACAGGAAGGCAGCTTTATAAACAGGAAACAGACATTTTACCCATAAAGCCGAGCATGTATGTATATACGTGTGTGTGTGTGTGTGAGATTTTTTTCCTATGAGGCAGTGGACATTGTTGCTGACCGGACGCTCTGATTGGCTGAGCTTCAGCTGACAGGATATCGGAAAAAACACACACAAAATCAAAACACTTTGGTGCTTCAGAGTCGAAGTCGATGTCGATGTCCTGCTCTGATAATGGGACAGACAAGTGAGGTCAAGAGGACACATTCATGCTGGACACATTTGTCTTCCTTTAAATCTATTAAAGCGTCCCTCTGTCCTCTGTTTTACCATCAGTGACGTGTCTATTTTAGGCTTTAAGAAATAAAGGTGTCTCCTAACATTGTCTTCACCTGTCTCACACTCATCTGTCTTTATATAATCTCTTCAGATTAAGCTTCTTCACTCAGAAACGTTAGAAAATTACTTAATAATAAATAAATAGAATGTGATATTTAAAGCTCCAGAGTGTAACTTCTGACGCTAAACCATTGCTAGCATCACTAACGCCCTATACTCACACACACACACACACACACACACACACAAACACGTTTCGGAGAAGTGGGGTTAATTCCTTAACCTAAAGTTCCCTTTAAACATTTGTTTGGCCTCACTCTTGTTTCAGAGAACTGCGGTCAATTCTTTAACCTAAGGTTATCTTTAAACATCCAATTTACCTCACTAAGGTATCAGAGAACCAGGGTTAATTCCTTAACCTAGAGTTCTGTTTTAAACATTTGTTTCACTGGATCAGAATGTCCTCAAAAAACTGTGATATCTCATTGAATAAGACTTAAGGTCATCCTGTACAGAAAAAAAGACAGTGTCTATATGTGTCTGCAGTTTTGACCCAGAAAAGCAGTTCTAAGAATAGTCCACACACAGTCGTACATGTCAGCCTCTTTAAATGAGGAGCAGCCACTGCACTCGTACCTGTTTCATAACAGCAGCACGGACTCAAACATTCAAAAGAAAACTGTGTGTAAAAGGATAAATAAATAAAATAAGTCACTAAAAGGAGAGACAGAGATTTGTCCTGAGGACAGAGTGCTGTGATGTAACTGGAACATGATGAAAAATCTATGCATTCTCTGTATCTGCCGTATATGAGCACTGACAGAACACACATAGAGGTTTTTAACTTAAACAGGAAGCGGCAGCAGCAGCAACATGATCTTAAATCGTTGGTAATTTGATTTAAATTGAAATCCATCCATCCATTAACAAAACCACTTATCTTTAAGGGATCGCGGAGCTGATCCCAGCTAATGCTACGTAAGAGGAAGTAAAAGAAAAAAAAAATTAAGGACTGATTATTCAAATTTACTTTGCACCTGAACTGCACATGTAGATTAATGAATCCTTAATCCAGTGATTCCCAAAGACTGGATATATATATATATACATACATACATACATACATATATGTAAATATATATGTATATATTTATATATTTATGTATATATCTATATATGTATACATATATATACATATATATGTATACACACATTCTTTAAAAGGTTTTCCATCAAGACGGCATTGTTTCAAATGACTACATCTATATATATATGTATATACATATATATATATATACTTTAGTATATATGCCAGATGGATGTGTGTGACATTATTGGTTTCCCTAAGTTGAATATTGTTGTAAATGAGGGAATTTTGAGAGGCATTTCCTGGCTCCTAAAACTCCTCCCAAATTCTATGTGTGGACCCTTGAACAAATCTGCTCTTGTCACAATTTATACCGTGTTTTTAATCACAATAGTTTGCTGTCTTTAGAAAGGTGGGTCCCAGAGTAGAAAGTGTGGGAGACAATGACTTATTTTCAACCCTTTTTTATAGACTATAGAATGGACTAATTCTATGAGGCGGCTGTCAAACTGTCACAACCTGTCACTCGCGCAAAAACAAAAGAATACACGTCTTTGTTGCTTTGGTAAATAAAGACGCTCTTATAAACTCTGTGGGTTTGACACAGCACTGTATACTTTCACTGTTTCTCTGTACACACTTCGTTATATTTATTGTCACGCCGTGTAAAAGGTCACATGCTTTTCTGTCACGTTTGTATTGTATCTGCTGCTAATATTGTGTTCTTCATCATCTTCCTGAGTGTTCCCTCAAATGTAACACACACTTCATTCCCCCGCACGGATTATTAAAGTATTCTGATTCTATGTATGTAACAGGATGATTTATAAGAGAGAGTAAAAGAGAAAGCGTGTGATTTAGAGAATATTTGGCTCTTGTCATTACAGATTACCGTGTAAATTAACAGCTGAACAACAGTCGCGTAATCCATGATTGGAGAATATATTGTGACAATGAAGGTCACTTTACTAACAGCAGCCGATCAAACGTCGCTTTCTGACCCACTTATTCTGTGTCTGTGTAGAGGAGAAAAAAGTTAGAGTTCAGGGAGTTCAATCAAATTTCCATGGTGATATGATCTGTAATTGTTTGTTTTATTTCAGCTGCACTGATGTTTCCTCTCAGTCTCTTTCACGCTGACTCTCTGCCTGACAACCTCTCTGTCATTGGTCCACAGAGCAGAGAGAGAAAAAAAACCCCCCAGGAAATCCAATCAGAGAGTAGTCACACTGTGGTCTCCGTCACCTCATCACAACAAAAATCATAGTTGAAGAATATCACATGATTTATGCTTCAAATTGTAGCATATTATTTAAATTATTTTACGGCTTTGAGGGGACTCAGATTTCCTTTTTACACCGGCAGCAAGAAAATGAGTGGATGAAAGACAGGAAATGCCGCTCGCTTTAATCATCTTCCTCCTCGGGGGAGAAGAGGAGAAGCAGCTCTGCTGATTTTCTTTCTACACTGACGTCACGTCAGCAGACACACACACACACACACACACACACACACACACACTGAGGTTCAGAAACAAACAGCATCAGCTGGTGTTTTTGAGGACGACATGACGAGAAGAAACCTCGAGGAGACTCGAAGGCAAAAGTGCAGGAGATACAACACGGTGCGTCCCATTTGTAGTGGGAACTTGGAATTCCCAACTCGGAAAGCCCTGACATGGGATTCCAAAGATGAAACACCAGCACTTTTACCGTTAATAGTTTAATTTGTAACTGTAGACGTGTTGCTACGCTGTTTGTGTATGAGCAAATATAACGTTTATTTTTCCAATGTGAGCTGACCCATGTTTTCTCAGCACGGCACCATACGGCTCAATTCAACTCGTTTTTTTTTTTTTGCTTTTCCAATTATCTTAACATTTAGCAAAGGAAATGTCTAAAATCTTCAATATTTAACAGAGGAGTCTGGTGTATTTAGCAACAGCACTGCTGAAAGCCGACGATCGTGAGTTCAAATCACAACCCGTTCAGTGGTATTTCAGTTCAGTGACTGTGCCAGAAGACGTACTGAACGATTCTGTGAACGAACTGATTCTAACGATTCATTTACACCGAAAAACAACTGCTTTACGAGTCACTAGTTTGTGTGTTTGTGTCGCGTATGTCAAACAAGGTCACGGCAGTTTCATGCAGCCGTGCTATGACGACTCCGCCCACATTGAGGACTACAGTACCAAACCGAGTAGAGTCGAGCCCTGCCGCGCCGAGTCGTGCTGGAACTGTATAGTGGAACAGCGCCATATGACTCCTAAAGTACACAGAACATCACAAATCTAAAAGTACAACGTGTTTCTGCAGAAATGTGACACTGGAAATATAAGTTCCTTCCTCACATGAGCTCCTCTCGGTAAACTGATCCAGTGCTCTCGCTCTCTCGCCCTCTCTCTGGTGCTGGACAGACCAGGACACACGACTATAGACTGCAGTGATTCTGCACGGAGGATTTATCGACTGCTTACACACACACACACACACACACACACACACACACACACTCACAAGTAAATGACTGACTGCAGGCCAGTGTGTGTGTGTGTGTGTAAAAAAAGGAGTTAAAAGGAGAAGTGACATTATAAACTACAGTGAGTCCAGTTCCTGTCTGGACACGTGAGACACCTGAGCAGACCCAGTAGAGCTGCAGGACATGTTAATGATAAAAATAATGATAATATTGCGATTATCTCTGAGAGATGTGACTTTGATGTGATTAATATACGATGCAACGTAGTATTTATGAATGAAAGAGACTTGAAAATGTTCCTATAATGTCAGTTTAAAAATGAGTGAAGCTGCCAGGAAACAAAAGAAATGTATACATGTTTCATTTATACTTTTATAATTTAAACACAAACACTGAAACTAGCCCCTTACCCTAACCTTAACCATCACACCTAAGTGCTTAATCCTAAACCTTAATTTAACCCTAACCTAAACCCAATTCTAACTCTAACCACCAAACCAGGTCTTAACCCTGAAAAAAACCCTTTAAAAGACATGAGGACCAGTCAAAATGTCCTCACTCCCTATGGTTTATACATGTTTTGGTCCTCACAAAGACACACAGACAAGAACACACACAAACACACACAGATGCAATCAAAAGTTGCAGGATTACTGTCAGTAATGTGACCTAATAGCAGCTCAGGTCAGATTATCACACATGATAATCCCACGGGCCACATGTCCTTAATCTGACTTCTTCACATTAGTGCATGTGTGTGTGTGTGTATATTGTGTGTGTGTGTGTTCTTGTATTCATTTCCTCTTAAGGATGGCATAAACACTGACCTTGTAGGGACCAGTAGTCCTCAAGGAGACCAAAACCTGGTCCTAATGAGGTATAACTTCATTCTGAGGGACTGCTGGTTATGTTTAGGGATAGGATTTGAATTGTTAGGTTAAGGTTAAGGTTAGGGATCAGCCTTTGTTTGTTTTGTTGTGCAGAGTCCTAAGAAGAATAGCTGTACAAACCTCTGTCTGTGTGTGTGTGTGTGTGTGTGTGTGTCTTAGAGACAGAAAAATGATATGTCAAAGGCCAGCGGCTACAAACTCCATGAGAACTGAGCTCATTTTGTTCGCTGAAGATCACGAATCAAACTGAAAAGACCTCATTTTGCCAAGTAAAACTCACTCCGTCTCATTTGCTTTCTGTAACGCTGAAAACATGGAAACACTTGATCGATCGATTGATTGGTTGGTTCATAAATGAGCCTCAGCTGCCCTTGCTATGAAGGAGCGGCAGTCGTGGGTCATACTGTGCGTTAAAACTGCAGGAGCAGCAAATCGGAACAGTCTGTTGTTGCTTTTAAGGCCAAAAAAACCACCTCGTCGCAGTCGATGATTACAGCTGTGAGGCAGAGCTGCAACGATTAGTCAGTAATTACATTAGTTAAGTGAATAATTTGATAATTGATGTTGATCGAGGAAAGACAAACAAAGACATTGAAGATGTAAGCTTATGGAGGGTTTTTTTTATACAGTTCCAGCACGACTCGGTTTTGGTACTCGAAAACGAGTCAAGAGCCGAATTGTGCTAGAACTGTATCATGGAAAAAGCTCCATAAGTTTACATCCTCAATGTCTTTGTCACAATTTCCTGAAATGTTCTGAAGTTTTACTGGGTCAATGTTTTCCATCTTCACTACTCCCGTTTCTACGTCATGTCCTTCATGTGTATTTTTGTCTGGAATGAATTGTGTCATGAAGGAGGGAAGGTACAAAGACAGGAAGGACTGGACTCTGGATTTAGTTCTCACCTTGTACTTGGCCGTCAGCTGCTCGGTGGCTTCCTGCTCCTTCCTCAGGTCGCCCATCATCCTCTCCTTCTCTCCCAGCAGCCTTTGCTTCTCCTCGGCCAACATGAATTGATCGCCCCTGATGGCTTCCGTCTCCCTCTCCAACCGCTGCTCCTCCAGCTTCACGTAGTCCTCTGCGTCCTTCTCCACCTCCAGCTCCTCGTCCTCCGTCTCTTCGTCCCCGTCTCTCTCCCAGCTCTCGTCGCCGTCGCCCTCCACCTGCTCCTTCTTCTGTTTGCTCCTCCACTTCCTGTGGTTGAGCTGAGCGCGGAGGCGAGCGATCTCGTTCTGGAACTCGCGCAGTAGGGCGTCCTTGGGGTCCTCGTTGACTCTCGGTTGGTTCTGGATGTTCTTGGCCCGGTTGGCGTAGCGTAGGGTGGTGAGGGTTTCGTCGTAGTGCTGGGGGGCTGGGCCCAGAGTGGCGACCATCACTGTCTTTGCGTTCCCACCTAAAGAGTCCTGCAGCAGCCTGGTCAGCTTGGAGTCCCGGTAAGGCACGTGGCTGCTACGTCCATCTGCTAGCGCTGAAATCACGTTCCCCAGAGCGGACAGGGAGAGGTTGATCTTGGCGGCTTCTTTCAGACGTTCTCCCTGGACGCCAGTCTTGGCTTGGCGTTCGCTGCCAGCCAGATCTACCAGATTCAGGCGTCCAACTCGAATGTGCTTTCTCCCATCTGGTCCAGGCTGGCTGCACTCGACCGTGATCAGGAACAAGGCGTGAGACCTCGAGGAGTGTTCGTTCATGTCTGTTGCCCCAACCGCCCTCTCCTGGTTCCCCACGTTCATCACCTCCTCGATCTCCTTGATGCTCTTGCAAACACATGACGTGAGATCTTGGACGTACACTCCGGTTTCAGGTCTCTCCCTGAGCTCCAGGGCTCTGGCAGTGCCGTGGTTGGGGTCGAGGAGATCCCGAACCTCCTCACGATAGATCTCGAGGTAGGACGCCCGCACCAGGTACTGCCTGTCTGACTGCGAGCGGGAGATGTGAGTGAAGATGTGGTCAAAGGCGTTGGGGATCACGCCGCGTTTCTCCGGATCCATCCACGCGCCCTGCATGGTGTACGTCTTTCCGGTTCCGGTTTGCCCGTACGCAAATATCGTGCCATTGAACCCTGCCAGCACCGAGTCGATCAGGGGCCTCACGCTCTCGTCGTACAGGTCTCGCTGCTTGGAGTTTGCGTCGTAAACGCCGTCAAACGTGAACGTTTTCTGGGGCTCGCTGGCCGTTGCTCGAGGGTTCCTGAGGATCACCTGTCCGAGCCCCAGGTCCATCTGCACGATGCCCCCTGCAGGCCCGTTGGACTCCTCTTTGCGGTTCAAAGGGCGCAATCGCACAACCACCTTCACTGACTCGCTGCTTTTATTTTTTGACATGACTGCGCTCTGATTATTTTTACAAAATTATGAACAATTATGAATCCTTCTCAGCCTAAATATCTGACATGTACAACCATTGATTTCTTATTTTTTATCATTTATAATATCAAATTCAGTATGGCTTCTTCATCATATCATGAAGAACAATGGCTACACAGCTTCATATTGCAAATATGAGTGGAAATAATGAGATGCCACAGTGTCTTGAGGCTAATTTTCTTTGATTATTGTCTAAAAACACAGACGATCAGCAGCTCTCAGCTCTCACGCGGCGGATCGATGCTCCAGTGCAGATCCAGGTTCCATCCGTGGAAGAAAAAAAAAAAACAAGACATCCAACGACGCCGGTAACGGAATCATTCGGTTCACGTCAGATATAATCACGTCACGTTCATGTCTCGGTGTCAAAGAGCCGGTAACATCCGCTCCGGACCGCTGCACACATCCTTCTCCCCCCTCTGTCCCTCTGTCCCTCCGACCGTCGGTCCCTCTGTCACTAAACCCCACCGCCGAGGACTGATGCTCGAATGTGGATGTGGGTCTTGAGCGGAGCTCTTCTCCTGCTGCTGCTCCTCCTTCTCCTCCTCCTCCTGAACGCAACACACACACACAAACACACATATGCAGAGACACACACTCACTCATTCAACCACCACACCCCACACCACTGCGGTGGCGAGCAAAGGATCATGGGAACTGAAGTGCTTTTCATATAAGTTAGATAAATAGATAGATATTATTTTTAAGACCAACATTTCAGCTGCTATATTTGTATATATGTATTTATTCTTATCCAGTTTCAGTCTCATTATTCTCTCTTTTTTCTCTCTATATTTTTAATATATTATATTAACTTTTGTATTCCTACCTGAAGAAGCTGTAATGACACCCGATTTTTGTCAGATTTTCAATTTACATTGTTATTTTATCTTTATAGTTTTTTGTTTTTTTTTGCTTTGATTTAATATTTGTTTGTCTCATGTTGCACTCACTTTTGTTTTAAATAACACTTGTTCTAACTCTTTTCTATTTTATTTTCCTTAAATTATTTATTTGTCTCTGGCAATAAACCGCATTCTGAATCCTTAACCTTCACCTTGTTGTCGGTATTTATTCGTCACATGTACAGCAAGTTATCCCATAAATGAAATGGAAGTGTTACAGTATGTTGACTTTTGTGAGAATTATATGAATTCTTTTAAAAAGGTTCTAAAATGTATGCAACATGTAAGAATTCCACCTTTTCCTCTCAGTGTATTCAGCTGCAAGTTTACCGCATTACCTGGTTTTTATCTCATTTTATGGTTCAGTGTAATTTAAATAATAAGGCTGTATTACATTTTCTGTACTTTCCTTAAGTGATTCTTATGGGATAACAATTTTATTTAATTAATTAATTAATTAATTAATTAATTACTATAACACTCTTTCAAATATAACACAACAGCACCACCTGGTGACAGAGCTGTGGAACACACCTTGACCTGAGACTGTTTCAATGTCACCACAAGGGGGCAGAAGAATCCAGTGAGCATGTGTGACAGTTTCCAGGTGTGGGAAGGTGACACACAGGCACTGTGGGAGGGATTCTCTCCATATATACCAAAGAACCATGACGTTCTTTCAGTGTTATTTATGTATAACTGCTGATGTAGCCCTTAACCTCGGCCATGTTGTCATTCAAATCATGACGTTACTTCTCTCTCTCTCTCTCAGTGATGTCACCGCGTCGTCGTGTTGAGTGTAAACTGGCAGCAGAAGCAACAGTGTTCTGAAAGAACGAGCAAGTGTGTGTTGACATTTCTGTGGCATGGAGAAATGAAATGAGTGAAAATGTCACACATCATGTGAATGAAAATCCCCGTGGCTCGTGACGTCACCTTGTACAAATCACAATTGAGGAAGTCACAGGACAAGGTAGATTTGGCAAATTTAAAAACAGGATGCTGGGAATATTTGCCAGTCACACAAAATGTACTGTGCATTGTGATCCATGTCAAATGTTGTTGTTTCTTTCCGGTGTTTTCCACAAAAATTACATTGAAAAAAGCTGTTTTATTATGATTAATGAACATTTAAAGCTCAATTTGTGTCACATGTGTCATAAAATATACAATATATATATATATATATATATAACCCGGTGATTTCCAAAGACTGGGTTGGGACCCACAGATGGGTCGCGGGTGATTGTTTTCGGATCCCCAAGCAAATCTGCAAACACATTTTCCCAACCTTTTATTTAAGATTTATGTGTACATTTTTAATTGTTTTTGCTTTTAGCCTCTCCCTAATGAAATTTCTTGGAAATGATTATGTGTTATTTGTTAACAACGATGTAGCCCATTTGTCTATAACTGGATCAAAGTATGACTGCTGGTCCAATATTGTCTTACATTGGGTTGTTTCTGTTTTAGGAAGAACTAAAACCAGGAACTTTACCAAAAACTATGTGCATTTCAACTAGAGAGAACAGGAAGTAAAATGAATTGCCAGGTCAATTTCCGGTCCATTCACTAAGAAACTAACTATTCATTCATTATCAATTACCTAAGTTGTGTTATCTATTTTGTTTAATATTTAGCTTTTAAAATGCCATTAAATGATAAAAATAAAAGAAGCCCATTCATGGTTTTCAGGGCCATTTGTTAAGTCTTCAAACTGCTTTTTTCATGCAGCCATCCACTGAAATGTTTAAAATTTATTGTGGGGGGGGGGCAATATTTTTCCAGACTAAACATAAGGACAGAGCTTCCTGTGATCAGCATGCATACCATATACTGTCGCTCAATCATTCACCCGTCCCTCTCTCCCTTTTATTTCCTGTGATCACATTTTACTCTTCTTTAAAGCAAAAAATACTCACGAAAAAGTCACATAATTTAGTTGGTACATGTGTACACAGAAATCCCTGACTTAACAACTGTAATTGTGAGCACAGGTTTCATCATTTCATTTGCATGGTATAGTGCGTGAGAGTGTGAGAGACGAATCCATGGGGCCCCACGTAACAAAATTCAGGAATGCACACTGACCTGGGAAGAAGAGTTCTTGCATTAAAAGACGTGATTTATTACAGTAACAGATTGTCGTCGTCCCCTCCCGAGGAGGAGGAGAAGAAGGAGAGACTCGATTAGAATATGAACAACAACGAAAACGAACTCCAATTTCAGCCTGAAGAGAATCTGCAAGCTCCAATAAAACTATCTCTGTGTCTCTTTACCATCTGTTTCAGGCTCCTCTCTGCGTGAGCTGGTTCAGGGTGAGATGTGAGCATCTGTTTTCTTTTTGGTCATACTACGAGCATGCCTCAGCAAATGGCACTCTTTGTTTTGACATGAAACAGTGATTTTCATTTCTGTTCCCGGGGGGAGGAAAGTGTTCTTCATTAGCTTTAGGATTATTGTGAAAAAGAATGGTTGGGTATATGTAAAATTCCACTCATTTGAAAAGTTTTATAGGAATAGATACACTTTGTAAGGTTGCAAAATATTGGAAATTGGAAACTTTCCATGGGAATTTATGGGAATAAACTGGAATGGTTAAAGTCAACTATTTCAACTATTAAATCAAAATGTATTGTGAGCTTAAGTATTTTTCTGATTACAAAAATAGGATTACAAAAAAAGCAGATATGTCCATAGTTAGCTGAAATTATAGAAAGGTCTTCAAAACATTTTTACAACTGATGTATGAAATCTTGTGTGGTTTCATAAAACTGTGTAAAGGGAGGCAGAAGAAACAGCATTACATTTGCAGTAGCTAGCTAGCACCATGAAAAGCTAGCTTATTTCATGAAATGGTGCGAGCTGTTTCATCTGCCTCCAGCTGGACAGTTTTATGTAAGAAATTCAACTTATTATTGAAGAAACCTACTGAAAATGTAAGTCATCGTTAAAAACAATGAAAGAATACCACCACCTTGGTGTTTTTTGTACTTTTGTACTTGAAATTCAATCTATGTCTCATAAATTGGGCATTAAAAAAAAGTATGTATCAAATCAAGTTTGTTGTTCATCTGCAGAGCCAGTCAAAGCTTTTAAGAGTCCTTCAGGTGCAGCAGTATTTAAACTACAATCCTACCCATTACAACGACAACACTTGACTTGTGTCAATATTTGATCGTTCACACTGTCGGCAGCCGGAATTGATCGGACGTGTATTTGGTTTCAAAGCTGTTGACATAATATCTCATCTTTGTTACCACTGATACAATGTGACACTCTCTTGTGAGACATGCTTAAGTACATGTCTCGGGGACATGTCCTCAAAGGCTGGGGTGACAGGGACTCAAACCGGGAACCCTTCGGTCACAAGCCAACCACCCTTTCTAAATAATAGGCCATTTTGTGATTTCACAGTTCTCTAAGGTTCCCTGCATCTGGGGGTCATGAGGCTGAAAGATCTCTAGCGTTTTCCTGTTTTCCACAGTTTGTACACATCCTGCACCACAAGGGTCAAAAATGTCCATTACTTTTTTTTTCTTTCTTTCAAAGGGGGCAGTAGTTTGTTTGTGCAGTTCTTTTATTCCTCTTTCTGTCTTTCTTAATGCTTCCTTCTTGGTTTGTTTCAAGTCTGTACTTGGCAGTGGAGAGCAGGGCATACTCAGCATTCCTAAGGAGTGTCTGAGAGTCCAACTACTCTGACAGGCGGAAGGAGGAAAGAGTTACTAACACACATAAACACTCTCTCTCACACACACACACACACACACACACACACACACTGTGAAGTCGAGAGTAATGCTTCGTACAAGCTTTTTCCTCCCCCGGTCACTTTACAGGGTAAATGCCCGGGACTCTACACAAAGCAGAGGATGTGGGGAAACGCCCGTCACTGGCACACATGTACTTATATGTATATGACATCACTTTTGCCTGACTCACAGCTGGAACAGTCACCGCATCAAAGGCCAGCTTTACTTACCACGAAAAACCCAACACACCCCGGCCACGAAGTGAATCCGCGTGAAACTCGCTGCCATGTTGGATCTGTAGATACATTTGTCCTATTTCCGGGAAATGGAGCTTTGAGCCGCAATGTCGGAACAACATACGTAGTAGCCGCTGCCTGCGCTGTCACTCCAAAACACGCCCCTTGTATAACTTAACGTAAACAGTCAAGGCCAATCACTGTAGGGAAGGGAATGAATTGAAAGCAATACTGGCCAATCACAGGGTAGAAGAGGCAGGGAAAGAGGCGGGGTTTATGGCCCAGGGTGTCGCCGCGGCGGCTCCCACCCATTCGAAGGCGACGGCGGTCGTCAATATTTCAGTTCTAATCTCGCCAGAGATAAAAGGGTGAAATAAATCCACGCACTGACAGCGGAACTGACACACTTTTCACCTCGACTTTTTCGTCCTATCTCCTCTAGGTCGATCTTGCGGCGGGGCTCTGGAATGACGGGGTGTGCCGTGAATTTGAATTAGCTCGCCGTTAGTTTGAAGACAGAGTGAGTCGGGATAGAGAGAGAGAGAGTGTGTGTGTGAGAGAGGGGAGCCATTTTGTCCCGACTGTGTGGGAGAAAAGAAAGAGTGGAAAAGAGGAATCACACGGGAGGATATCCTATTTTTTTCTCTCTCCGTTCTCATGCTGTAGAGAGTGGAAAACAGTCGGACTCGGGACTTATTAACTTCTCGGACACGTCTACGGACACGTTATTTGGGTGGTATTTAGCCAACTAGCTCGCCAGGCTAATCAACAAATCCCAGCTTGTTATAATAGTTAACAGTCAGTTTGGCGTTGGAGCTGGCTTTAGACTTGACATTTGCGTATTAGACTGTCACTTTTTTTGGGGGTTCATATCTGGGTTAATAAAAACACAAGCTGTTCTTCCAATGGCGAAGAAAACGTACGACTTGCTGTTCAAGCTGCTGCTGATCGGAGACTCGGGCGTGGGGAAGACCTGTGTGCTGTTCCGCTTCTCCGACGATGCCTTCAACACAACCTTCATTTCCACCATAGGTAAGAAAACCCGGAGACATTGTGGGAACTTGTGTTTAGTCTAGTCTGACGGTTCGGAAAACTCACTGACAACTGCCCTTCAAGCTGGACGTGGTTATTCACAGCAAACCCAGTTAGCCTGTGTGCTATTGGCATGCACCGCCTCCCCAGGCCTGCACTGGTTAGCCGGGGAAGGTAGCTTTCTGTAGCTTAGCGAACTCCTGGGTGAATTCCCCTTTTGTCAGCCACTTTTTACATGCGCGGGTCTGTAAATGACAACAACTGGGTGTTGATTTGAAGCGGAGCTCGCCAGCAATGGCAAGTAGAACCGGTTTCAGGACGTGGGGAAGAGCTGTCATGACAGTTGACCCAGAGGCTGCTAAGCTAATGAGGCTAGCAGTCGTAGCAACACAGTGACAGGGCCGGAGCTGATGTTCACAGCACTAAAGATCATTCACAACAACACTTTTGCATCACTACAGTTTCGCTCAGGTTATGAGTAACATCTTAAATTCAAATTAAACATCCTTCATACGATGTAAAATAGCCCTTAATTTGTCACACTTTGAGAAAATGTGCAGTGCTGAAGCGGCACAATACAAAAAGTAAAGGTAACGCATTATAAACAGGCATCATAAGAAAATGATACAATAAATACGTTTTAATATTTGTACTTAATATAATATAAAAGTTATGTATTCAGAAAATATACGTATACATTGCTTAAGTAATTCCTAGTCAAAGAACTCGTTGAAAAATGCTGTTAAAGTGTGTGTGTGTGTGTATAAGTAGATGTGTTTTTTTCTGCAATACTTGTTTGTTATTACTAGTACAAGCAGCATTCTAATGCTGGGCCTTATCTAAGAACAATTACATCCGTTATGGAGATAATGTGTTGTACAATTGCTATGATGGGGTGATAAACTGATTAGTATGTTTGGAAGAACATTTATACGCTTATTATGATAGTGTGTCCTTTGCAGCCACTTTTTGAGCAAATCTTTCCCCCCTTTTTGCAGTCCCGATGTGGCACTTTGCAGAATCGCAACATCTTTTACAGATACATACATTCATTTAGAATGAAATATCATACATTTTGAACAAAAATACGCAACAGCAGCATATTTAGGGTTAAAGGTATATACTTTTAACCCTTAAAGTTTATATCTTTACTTTGAATCAGTCATGTCGATATCTGTCTTCTAATTGTACTGAGAAAACAAGACTTCCCTCTAAAATGTAGCCCAGAAAAATATTAAAGTGCATATTTGTATGGTTTTTGTCCAAGTTCTTCAGTACCTATACATAGAGACATTCCATGTATGCTCAGAGGAGAACTATAAACAATTCATCATAGTGGCATCGTCAGCTTTTTTTCTCTCCCTGTCCTCTACGCATGCGTCCCTCCCCATCGTCATGCTCTCATGAGTCAAGTGTCAAGCTATGTGAAGTCCCTGCATGGCCCAAGTGAAGGCTCCTTTTACTCGTTGCTTAAGATCAACACTGAGTAATAACGTTAGATGTGTTTTGCTAAATCCAAGGGAAGTGTTTACTGTGGACTGGCATTAAATCCCTGACCTCTTGATTGAGCTTTGCTCTCATGCCAGGTTTTTCACAACATAGGTGTTGACTGGCAGACTCTTCATGACTCTAGGTCGGAAGAACACACAATTGTTTGTTTCCCAGACACATCCAGGATAGATTAGATTTACAGTTATGAACCACAAGTTTATGTATTTGTCACTGTTTTGGCTTTGCTTTGTCTTGTAATCCACTTTGTATTATAGTAATATTACACTCAGTCCTCTTCCCCTAAATGTTGCAACAGTTTGTGGGTTCAAAGTAGGAGCAGAGTCATGGTGTTTTAGAGTTAAAGCCGTCATATCTGACCTACCAATTCATGGCAAAGACGTGTGATGTTGAGATGCGCGGGAACATACTGACTGACCTTAGCCTTATTGCAGTGGTACTTCCCCTGTTTTGTTGTGCTCTTAGTCAAGTATTGATTTTGAATTGGAGGTGGTAGTTTATGTCTTTCCGGGGAAAACCCTTACCCAACAACAGCACGTTTTCTATGTAACCCTGAATAATATTGTGTTGTTCATAATGTTTAAAACATGTTATTGTCATTGTTTGTAGGCAGTTAAAAGGTTAACTCCTAAGAGAAAGGCTCACATTGTCCATCTGGATTTCATTATATTGTGAACTCGGATAAATACAAGGCGTCATTTAGTTCAGAAAGTACTTGCATGTTTGTCCAGAACCACAGCCTGTCTGAAAAGTTTCTGTTGGAAGAAAAGCAATGCAAAGCAACCCAAAACAATTGCATCTCACTTGTCAGTTAGTCACATGACTCTGTCATCATCAAGGTAATTAAGTGGATTTTTTAAAATATTGCCAAGTTCCAGTCACTGGCTATTTTCACTAGCCCGGCTGCCAAAAAAACGAAGTTACTCACTTTATAGTTTAATAATCGCAGGAATCCATATTGAATTACTTACAGTAATGACATTTCATTTGTTCCCATCATTATTATTATTATTATTATCATTTTTATTATTATTAACAGCTCTTCCCTGAAGCAAGCCACGTAGAATATGAGTGAGGCAGTCGACAAATTAGTTAAGTATGTGTACCTTTTAATGAATTGCACCCTTGTTTATACGGTGTTGTTTGATATTATGGTCCACAGGCGTCATTTGTTTCTTGTTCAGACCGATCTCTGTTTGTTGATTGAATGAAACACTGTATTTGGTCTCTTCTTGAGAACTCACAGACGAATCCTTCAACATAGCCATGTTTCTGGTCTAAACAACATAATGTGCAGGTATAGACTAGTTTTGAACTTTGGTTTTTATGAGACATGTCATAAGGCAATGTTCACTCTGTTCTTAAAGATATTTTTTTTTAAACCAGGCCTTGTTGGTTGTGCTGCATTTTCCTATGATGACCTATTCTCTGCAATAAAAAAAAATCCTTTGGACTTACTCCTGAAAAAGTCAGATTTATTAACCTGTGGTCCATCTTGTGATAACTTACTTTATGATTGGCAGTTCAAACCTGCAGTTTTGAAGCACAGTATGATCACTAGCTGTCATTAAATAGTTTGGAAAAACACTAAATGCTGCAAATAGTGGTTCATTTAATAGATGTATTACACAGATTGATATGTATTTTAGATCAGGCATCTGACTATGGTTGGGAAAACTTATTCACTAGAGTTGCCCAGCCAAACTGGGAGAATAAAAATCGCTGAAAAACGGTACCAAAGGGATTTGTCAAATTTGACCATGGAATACCTCAATGAATACATTTTGCACAGTATAGAAAACACAACATATAGGTCTTGTCCTAAGCATGACCTGACCTACATTTAGACCGCTATGCAAACCGAAGACCACAAATTGTGAGGGGAAACAAAGTTTACGAGGAAACTGCAGAACCAGGACACGTGAAACAGAAGTGTGTTCTTCCTCTGACACAGTACTCATACCTTTGGAGACGCGGATGCCTCTCAAAATACCCTCGTCTGGAAAGCCCCCCTCTCATCAGTCACTCATCCTCATTTCCAGCCCTCTGAGTGCCCCTTTCTCTGCCCCCACCTTTTCTTCCCCTTATATCTCTGGGTTTAAGCATATCAAGAATGCTGAACATGCATAATGTTGCATTGTGCAATTACTCTCAACAACGCATCATGAATTTTGCATGGAACCTGGCAGATGGACTGGGTGGGATCTGCACTCGTGGAAGGAATGGTTCCTGTTGGATAAAAAGAAAGCCAGTCATAAATCATGACGTCTGTCCACGTCTCCAGTTATTGCGATTGCACAACACCAATATTTTCTTGACAGTTTGCCAGTGCACCGCTCTAAGAAAAAGGCTGCCCATGTGTCCACTCCTCACTCGGAAATTGCACACAAATTTGTGGTGCGTGCTGGTGATTTTTGGCAACAAAACTCAAATGTTTTGTACTGAATATCGCTGTAAACAAGCACAACTGTGTTTCATTTGCAGACCATCAATATCCGAATTCCTGCTGTCCCTTTTCATTCCATCCATCTGTATCTTTCATCCCCCCTGTCTCTGGGGTGTGAATAATATTTCGTGAGTCATACTTTGGCAGCCAGGTCGTTCATTATTGTGTGACCCTGCCCCACCTAGAGCACAGCTGTTTCTGTCTTTTTTAACTAACCACCATTTCTCACCAGAGCTGAAGTTGATAGCTCCCTGTTCAACAGGAAGAGGTTATTTAATGGCCAAATGTGGAAAAAAGTAGCTTTAAAAGGCTTCTGTAGCGACAACACAAAGACTGGACTCTTATTTTTATTTGTTTTGCTGTTTTTGGAGCATAACAAACTTAATAACAAGATGACAATCCTGACCTTCTAATATTGGATTCCAAATAATTACTTGTTCCAGTTGCTGCTTTTCACTCCATTTGTATACCAACATCACGTTCAAACCTCAGCAATTCAGGGAATATTTCAGTTTTTTTTTTGTATTGATCAACAAAATATGAAGATCAGAGGTTTTTTTCAACTTTTAATTGATTGTGTAAAGGTCTAAACTTTCCCTATACATCATTGTTTCAAGAAATGGCTTCATACCTGCAACCTACCTGTGACGTCATTGTTTTTCCCCCCACTCTGTGACCTATTTCCCCAGATGTTGTGGTTTAGCCGGTACGATTACAAAATATTTACAGTGTCTCTTAAACTCATTCGTGTGTGTACGGGTCCTTCCCTGCCTGTTAAAAGCGTCTTAAAACTACCGATTATAAAGGGCATGAAACGCAGCATTAAACTTGACACAGGGGAGGCCAAAAGAAAAATCTGGAGGAAATAAACTTTACTCGTCTCCAAACACATCATCTCTGTGTCCAACAAGAATGTAATCCAAGTCCAGTGCATACAGAAAGTGAAAAATAAGGTTTTTGTGAGCAACTTTCCACTGCTGAACAGTTGGTTATTTATTTACATTCAGAAACATGCACAGTGCTCTCCTATCGCAGTCTGTCCCTTCGGTAACAAAAACCTTTTGGCGTCCTATTTGAAGTAAAACACATAAAATATCTATAATATCAAGTTTCGGTCCAGCTGCGTTAAAGCCTCAGTAATCAGGTTATGGTGGTGAATATAAACATGTTCTCAGTTTTCATGCCTTAACCTGATTTTGCTGTGTTACCTTGTTGGTGCATGCGTGTGTGAGAGAGAGAGAGAGAGAGAGAGAGAGCGCGCAGAGGCTCATTGTTATCCAGCTGCTGATCCTATAACTCAGCTCATAGGCTCAAGGTCTGGGCATGACACTGCAGAATCAGGAAGTGAAAGAGATATTGTTATTGTCTGTGTGATGGAAACAGCTGTCACTCGCTTTCCATTTTTCCTTCCCTCTTAAACGACTGCGGCTGTTTCTCGTTCTTTATCGTTGATGTCTCCATTTTTTTTATTCCCCTCTCGCTGGGTTTTTCTCTGTCAGTCCTTACATCAGCGCTTCGATCGCCATCTGTACTCCATTTATTTAACTTTTTTTTACCCTATGCTCTGTGTGTTTACTGATGTGTTTGTTTTTGTTTCACAGGAATAGACTTCAAGATCAAAACTGTTGAATTACAAGGAAAGAAGATCAAACTACAGATTTGGTGAGTTTATATCAAAATCAAGCCTATTCAAAATGAAGTACAGTTACTAAATTGTCCGTGACAGTATGATTAGAGGTCGACTGATCTGTTTTTTTCTGTGGCAATTGCAGATTTATTTAGGGGTCAGAGCTGCCGATGCCTGACAGTTGATGCTTTTTTTTATTAGATTATCTTCTAACTGGCTTAACTAACTCGAGCGGTCCGTGTCTCCAATCTACATTTTATGTCTTTAAAAATAATGTATCAACTAAAATATTTAATACATGAAACAGGCCATGGAAAAACATTTGTCATGTTCCTAAGATCAAAGTTGCGTCATTTGTAATAATTAGCTGACAAATAAATAATAACCAATGCCAAAATATCAGCCCAGCCTATTAATTGCTCTGCCTCTAAAAATACTGTTAACGTAAGGTCTACAAACTTTCTTTTTATTATCTCTTTTTGTTCAAAACCACTCCAAATATGTTTTATTACAGTAGATTTAGACTTTTTAATTAATTTGTAGTGTGTGTGTGTGTGTGTGTAAAGGAATCTTTGTTGTCTTTTCTAACAGCTCACAGCTGTTAGTCCAGTGTTACAAGTTTGGTCCACAGAACAGTAAATTATAGAGTTATTTCTTTTCTGTTTATGAAAAGGTGGCCATCTCCTGCACATCACACACTGAAGTCGATTATTTCAAGGGTAATCATATAATGTTATCTAGAAGCCAGAGACGCACGGCTGCATATCCACACCCACTGCTATGTGAGAACATGCACACAATAGTGGAAAAAACCACTATAGTGAAGGGCCTGCTGACATTTAATGCAGCACTTGGGAGAGTGTGTATGTTTAGCTGTTTTTGATTAATAGGCTTGTTGATACACTTTATGGGGAGTTAAAGCAACATTTTAAAGTGTTATTCAAGCAAAAATACCAGAATTAACGATGTTTAGCGTCTTAACTCTTGAGTTTGTTCTAATTCTCATGACTCCTCCTGTGATACAGAAGAAGCTTTTTCCATCTGGTGAAATTTAATCTGGTGCTTTTCATTGGTTTTGGACAAAGAAGTAATTGAGAGAATAATGGAGAGGTAGAAAATATTCAATCCATCCTCATGTTTACACAGGCTCTCTCAAAGAAGGAATAAAATAAAGTTGAGCACTGAATATTGATAGTTGGATCCCCAATAATGAAATTATGTCATAAACAGTTTTTCAGACAAATTAGACTAGAGTTTAGTGGGGAACTTCATGGGGAAAACGTTGGTAATAAAACATATTTGTCTTGAATTTAATGAATGTGATCATCATCATCGTCATGTGGTGCCAGTGTTTTTGGGTTTTCCTCTCTTCGTCGTGCATCATCGGTGACAGATGGAGGTTGACTGGTGGTGTCCCCAGATAGGAAGTTGTCATTTTGGTACAGAATTGTGACAGGGTGGTGAAAGACTGCCTGTGGTGAATTTGAATGTCTGTCAACCAGGTGGGCAATATTTTCCCCAAGGGGCTACATGAGAAACAAAAACTATTGTTGAGGGCTGGGCCAAATTTGAATTAATTTTAATTTAATTTCAGTAAATTGTTTTGGTGTAAACTAGGCAGCATACAAACACACAACGCAATTACTAACCACCTCTATTGAAAATATGAAATTACTACACTATATAATGAATACTATTACACTATATCACTGTGGTGTAGTGCAGTGACCACAACCCCCCTGCACAGAGTGCACCTGCACGCTTACGCACACACACACACTAATGCTGCAATCACACCGGATGAGTTTACATATGAGTGACAGTGTTTTGCTGGTTAGATAATAAGATGATAAACATGGAGGGAGATGATGATAACTCCTGAACTTTAACCGAGACACTTGTAGAAGAAACGTACCACTGAAATTGTTCTTAAAGCTGTCTTCAATATAGGCTGCCCCTGACTCCTTTGCACGCTCTTCATCAGATAAGTTCTTGTATTTCTCTTTGTGTTTGGTCACGTAGTAGCGATTCAGAACGTAACCCTTAAACACAGCGACTTGTGTACCACACAACTAAGCACACGGCTTTACCTTTGACGCCTGTAAAGAAATATTTAGCAGTCCATGTCTTGTTAAATTTGGAATTTACTTTTCTTTTTTTAACGTGAGCTGACATTTTTAGGGGGACAGGGGCAACTGTCTAGCGTCACCTGTCGCTGTGCAGACAGACGCAGATACATGTGTCCATACGTCAGGCTTTTCAAAATAAAAGCAACACAGTCGTATTGCATGCACAGCATAAATACTTCAAATACTCGTTCATCTGTCTCTGTAAAAATGCCCATGTCTGGTCTAGAGACCTAGACATGATAAGAAGGCCTTATTCACATTTTCCTTTCCCATGTCATTTTCTCTTGTAAACACGGCATCATTTCAAGAAATATTTTCTCTCCACATGACTAGTACATATGCCAGATGCATGGTGCTGTAACACTGCTACGTACGCAGCTTTAGTTGGTTAAGTATACGTTACAATGTGATGAAACAGAGACGGAATGAACCAAATCAGGGCGACAAAAGGGAATAAGTTATAAAGCTAATTGAGCAAACAATGATAATGCAAGTGCAAGAGAGAGAGAGGTGGGATTATGACATCATTGTTTTCACAAAGTAGTGTGTTGGTTGTGTATACAAACACAATTATTTTCCAAAATGAGCATTTAAGGGCTCCTAAAACACCAGCTCTGTGTGGATAACAAGCTGTTAGAATTAAAAGCACTTGAGGTGGGATTTTCCTGAACTTGTTTGTTTTGACCCAAGCTTAACCTTGTATCAGCCTCTTGATTAGTTGATTAATGAGCAACAGAAAAGTAATAAAAACAACACATTAATAATCGCTTGTATGTTCAGCCCTTATGGAGACTTCACCAACTGCGACAGCTTAACATCTCACTTCAGAGAATCAAAGCAGAGCTACAACACGAGATAAAGATAATAAGCCACAGAATAATAATAATAATCTTATTTTGTGTGTGTGTGTATTTTTAGGGACACGGCAGGCCAGGAGCGGTTCCACACCATCACCACCTCCTACTACAGAGGAGCCATGGGCATCATGCTGGTCTACGACATCACCAACGCCAAGAGCTTTGAAAACATCAGCAAATGGCTGCGCAACATTGACGAGGTACAAACAAATCTCCTCACTTTCTTTCCCTCTATCTTTCAGTGAGTTATGTGTTGGCATTGATGTCGTCCTGTGTTTTTTTTTTCTTCTGGCTTTAATGAAAAAGGGGAACACGGCGAACTTGTTAGCTGATTTGTGTAAAGTGGGAGCATTGGAACATTGATTTAATCACAAAAGTCAAGAAGGTACTGTGGAAAAAATTATTTTCCAAATGAACGTTGGAGGACATTTAGAGCATGTTGAAATACATTTGAGATGATAAATAGTTTTAGTTTGTTTGTCCCTTTTTTTTTTTTTTACATACTGGAATCAAATGGACAAATGTAGATGCTTGAAGATGAAGAAACATTGAAAAGACAAAAGGTGGTTGTTTTATTGCTCAGATGGATGTTAAACCGTCATCACTGACTATCCTCTGTTAACTGCATACATTTTTAACCCTACCCTGCCCCCCACCTGGGAATATATAAAGACCAAAATAAGCTTACACAATTACCTGAGTGCTGTAGGAGATCGTTAAAGACTGTGTGCATTAGGGTTTGCTTTTTAGAGGGTTTAACTGGATCTGTGAGGACCGGTGTTTGAATCTGTTTTGCTCTAATGGATTTAAGGTCATGAGGTGGTGTCGGCTAATGTACAGTATGTGTCGTTTGGCGACGTCAGTCTGAAAACAGGCCTGATATTTCAGAAAGACTGGCCTTGTCTGTAGCATATGGTCACTTTTGCTCTGCACCGTCAGAGGTAGACGTATCTCTGTGGGCGAGTGTGTTTCTTGGTGGAGCCAAATCACTGTTACTTATCCATGTTATTTCCCCCTCCTGTTTACACCTCCCCTTAGTGTTTTATTATCGCTGTCTTAATCCTCATCTCGGCGAGTAATCTCCTGGCATCCTCTCCACATCAAACAACAACAGATTTATGATTTAATCAATAGTTCCTATTATCTACCTTTTCATTATTCCAGGGTGTAGCTAATCACATAATCAGTCTGAAGGTCTTGTGTGCAGCGGGTGGGCTGAGACTACGTTTTCGCTTTCTTGTCATTTTCCTCGCCCTCGCTGTTGTAGAGTTTTCTTCGACTCTGGTGAAGGAAAAGGAAACCCATTGACTTTCCTGCTAACTAAGAACATGACCTTGTTCACATTGAGCCTCTGTGTGTAATACATGTAATACATTTTTTTTTTCTTGACTCCAAGAAGAAAGGATTTCTGCTTCTTGGGAAAAGCTACACATCCATATTTGCATATCTCAGCTGTGAAACCATCAACCCAAGAAAAACAGCCTTGCTCAGACCAGCAATGATCAAACGATCCAATGGTCTGTTGACTGATAAATTGAAGACACATTAGATTATCAGATTAGAATCCAAGCATCTTCATTTTTAGGTGAAGCTGTGAGTTTATTTCTCGAGAATAAAAGCAAACAAACGGACCTTTTTTCTTGAGGAAGAAAACATTTAAAGATGGTTGTGTATGTGTGGGTTTTCCTTTGGATACAAGAGTTTCCCTCCACAGATTAAAGACCCTCAGATTGGCATTAAGGTGTATTAGAGACTAAATTCTCCTTAGGTTCTCTGTTTTCTTGTGGGCGTCCACATTAGAATCCACTGGTCTAGATAAACATGTGGGAAAGGAGAGTTGTTCTCTAAAACCATCTACCATTATCTATTTCTGATGGGCAGATCTAGAAAATCCTGTTCTTTTTGCCCCCTAGTGGCCACAGCAGAGAATAGTGTTTATGTAACTTGAATGTTTTCATTTCCGGTTTTTGTTTCACTGGGGTTGTTTGATTGACATGTGGGATCTTGTCCAAATAGGAACGAGTCAAAACAGTCATTCCAGTTCGTCTGTGTGTGACGAGGACCTTTTCCTTTCATTAACACTGAACCTGTCAGGACCATGACCACTGGTCATGGTTAGGGATAAGGCTTTTTTTGTTAGGCTGTCTAAATAAATGTAAGTCAGTGCGAGTCCTTGTAATGAAAGCTGGATGAACCTGTGCGTGTGTAAGTGGCTGTGAAGGTCAACGTTACACAAGTCGTCCTATAATAATAATAATAATAATAATAATAATAATAATAATCTCCTTTCTTCTTTCATCGCTTATCTTTTCCAGCATGCGAATGAGGACGTCGAAAGGATGCTGCTAGGCAACAAGTGTGACATGGAGGACAAGAGGGTCGTACCAAAAGCCAAGGGGGAGCAGGTCAGATGGTGCAGCCCTACATCAGCACGCTGACATACACACATAATCGCACACGCTGATTGGCTCATTTGTTGCCGCCGCTTCACAGCGACATGATGAATCTATAGTCCTGAATATAGAAAAACCTTGTGATCACTTAATTACATTTCAGTCTCATCTCTTCACACTTAGCAGCGTGACGTATGGTGAGCAGCGGGTTGTTTGCTACTGCCTCGTTCATCACTAAAGCAGAGAGAGAGAGAGAGAGAGACACGGTCTCAGCAAAGCACAACATATAGATTTAAAAGGGTAGAACAGTGAGGAATGTGCAGTAAGTCTTTTTTTTCAGGCTACAACTAACAATGAACAAAACAGTTGTTTGGTTCAGAAAATGTTGAAAAATATTTCCCCAACGACTCTCAAATGTATTGTTTTGTCCACAAACAACTGTTAAGTCCTCGTACAAGTACATGTTGTTGCATAAAATACCAAAACAATTCTTGTTTTTGTCCACAAACCGTAATTACTGAGTTTTAATGATTTCTTTGTGAATTTGTGTTCTGGTTTCTTTGCTCCAAATAACATCTAGGAAGCTAAAAAAATATCAGAAAAATGCACTGAAACTGATTCATCAAAATAGTTGGTTACTTAATGAATCGAGTAATCGTTGCAGCCCCACGACTGATTAATCGATAATGGAAGAACTCGTTGGTTGCAGCCCTAGTTCTGTTGCCGTTTCTTTGGAGCTGAACTGCTAACAATGTTAAAACCTGACAAAAAGAAGCTATCCTTTAATAAGTTGTTTCCATTTCTTTCTCCTCCACTCACCCCGTCAGTCCCTGTCACAAACACATCAGGAAACTACGGCGGCTTTTGTTGCTTTCACAGTTCCACGTTAGGATAATGTGGGCGGAGCCATTATTCTTTGTTTGCGTCGTACACTTCCGCTCCAAAAACTCAAAATGACACGACATGGCTACATGAGTCTTATGTATTGAACGTGGATGGAGCATCTCTTAACGTAGCTTTCTTCACCATAATCCAGCGTAACTTCCATCCAAGTTCTCCCCCTTCATTTATTTGAGCAGCGCCCACTGCAAGGAGACATGAAGTAGTGACACCCGGCGAGGGATGCATCGGTTATTCCACGAGGAAGGACGCCGATGTATCCACGACACTTGTGGTCTCTCTGTGTCTTTCTTGTTCTGTTTAGATTCTCTCTGTTCTCTCTCGCTGCAATCACACAGTGTTTTGAGTTCAGCTCAGCCAGAACAAGTGAAAACACGTGTAGCCTTCAGACATCTGGCTCACGCGCCAACGTATTAAGAAACCAGCAGTGACTCGTCACACACACACACACAGCTGACTGACTGACTGACTGACTGGTGTTTGTCTCAGTCAGTCAGTGAGTCAGTGAGTATCAGCAGTGATACCTGATCTGTGCTGCAGACACTTTTATTTTTGGACCTGGACTTTCTCTCTAAACTGTTCTCCACACTCATCTCTCTCCCTCTCGCCCTCCCTTAGATTGCGAGGGAGCACGGCATTAGGTTTTTTGAGACGAGCGCTAAGGCCAACATCAACATCGAGAAGGCTTTCCTCACGTTAGCAGAAGACATCCTCAGAAAGGTGCGTGTCAACTCTTGCTGTCAGTTTTATTAACAAGGTTGTGTTTGTGTGTGTATTTATTCTTTCTATAAGTTCTGACTGGTGTTTCACTACCTCAGAAAGTGTCATTATCCATTAATCTATCGACTATTTTCTGGATTCATTGGTAAAATGTCAGAAGGTGTCGATTTGTTCGGTCCACAAACCACAAAAACACATAAAATAACTTAATATTCACATTTAAGAAGCTGAAAAATCTGAATATTTGGTAATCCCACCCCATTTTTAAGCACCTGTTACACCTATTACAGGTTGAATATGTCTGATGAGGATGATTAATGGTCTAAACATTAATGTTTAAAAGAGGGAAAATGTCTTTTTTATCAAATGTGCCACAAAGGCAGTCACTTTTTTGAAAAACATTCACATTTACGTGACGCACTTAACAACCCCTCTTTTTTTTAATGCTCTAATGTTATGATTGTTAAACTTGTTTTTGTCCTCCACTGTCGCTGCACGACAGCTATTTCTAATAATGAAAACTATTTTTGATTAGCAAGGGTTAGAATGTAAGAATGAAAGAGTGAGTGAATGCGTGTGAATGGTAAAGACCAGAAAAGTGCTGTATAAAAACAAACATTAACATTATTTGTGCAGATTGATGATTTTTGCTCTGATTTTCACATGTAAATGTGTATATTTGTGTACCTGTTTGTGTTAATGTGTATGTTCATGTTTTTGTGTGTGTGTGTGTGTTCTCGCCGTCAGACGCCCGTAAAAGAGCCCAACAGTGAAAACGTGGACATCAGCAGTGGAGGCGGAGTCACAGGGTGGAAGAGCAAGTGCTGCAGTTGAACGACTTCTGTTTCACTCACACTAACGTACACACGCGCACACACAGACACAAACACACACACACACACACACACTGTCTCTCTCTCTAACTGCTAACTCTAACTCTCTCGCCCTCTAACCTGTTTATCATGAGTTTTTCTTGCACACTGACACTCTCTCTCTCTCTCTCTCTCTTTCTCTCTCGTCTCTTTTATCAGAATAAAACAATAAACCACTTTCACTTGTTCATCCTCCCCCCCACTCCCTCCTCTTCCTCCCTCCACATTTTTGATAATTTTTATTTCTGATAAAAACAGAAATCCAGTCACGTTTCTTGTCATTTGTTTTAAAGGTTGTTAAAAAACCTCCCAAAAAGTAAAAAAAGTGTGAAAAGACAAGCTCATGTTTTTAAACTTTCCTTTGACTGAGCTTACTCCCCCTCCCTCCCCTCTCTCCACCCTTTAACCTCCACCACCACCCTCACCTTCAGCCAGAGGAAATAATAATAATGAAAAAAAAAAAAAAAGAGGTCAGATTTAGGATTAACATTTTGTACATTCAGTGACTTTTCTGTTGTCTAACCATATTCGGTCATTTATTTACGATTTGTTACCAAGTGACGACCGGGGAGGCGTGACCAGCTCCTTTTGTATGTGGGGGTTTAATTTTGTCCTGTGCCTTATATGGAAGACAGGGGGGCGGGGGCTGTGTGGTGGGCGGAGCCACATCCACCCAAAAATGAAATTACAGTTTAATACTCTGACAGTTTTGCGCGCGTGCGGAGACGCCGAGCTGAAGCAGAAGCGTTTGAATTTCTCCTCCGGCCAAGAGAACGGCATTAAACAGTATGTCCTGTTTATTCATGTTTTTGTCTGTTTATGATTTATTTTTCCCCCCCTTTTTATTTGGGTTGAATTATTATTATTTTATTTGTTTGTTTTTTTTCCTGCATGCAGATTTCTTTGGGTTGGAACGCGTCATTTCTGTAACGTTGTGTAACGTTTGCCACTGGGTAACTGTGGGGGAGGGAGGTTTCACGAGTTCTCTTTGGAAATTCAAACAGTTTTGCAGATCCATTAAAAAAATAAGCTTGTTTAAGTTAACTTGTTTGTCCTCAATGATGTATGTCTTTCATTATTTCTTTCAACGGTTTTAATATTTCGTCCACTAAAAAATTGCGATATAAAAAGACGTCCCAGAACCCAACAAACCTGTGTTTTGAGACATTCCCAGCACCTAAAATTGAGTAATTTGTAAAAAAATTTATACAAAAATGGCTTTTTAAATACTAAAGGTTGCAGACCACTGCCTCCCTTTACTACACTCAAATAAATGGAAGATGTAGCCTCATGTTTCTGCTGATTTTCCACTTATTAAAGGTTTTTTTTTCCTTGCTAAAGTACACAAACATTAAGGGGATACATCACCATATCGTCTGTTAAATGTTAAAAATAAGTTTGGTGCTGTTATCGCACCCTTCAATAGCATTTCCTGACTGTTAAAATGAACGTTGTGACCTGCTCACTCTCCCGCACCAAACCTCATAGAGAAAACCAGCGTTTTTAGCCTGCAGGGACACAGGAGCTGCTGGTTCTATACTTAACTGCTGCGTCACTGGGTAAGTTTGTGTCACTTAGGGTTAAAATCCAAATGAAAGGATTTCCAAAATAACACGTTTGAACTTACAGATGGACGCACCAGTGGATCCACAACTCCTGTGAGGTTAAAATGGCTGATTTTCTCCATGGACTTTGGTGCAGGAGAGACCGCGTGGTTTAGAAAAGTCCAGTTTCCAGCAGGAAGAGACTGAGTCATGGTAAGAACCAATGTGTTCTTTAGCTATTGTTAATATACATATAACTCTTGATTGGCTGTGATGGTGATTGTTTAGGTCCTTAAAAATCTCTTCAAGTTAGTTAAAGATATATATATCTATAGTTAAAATTTTGGGCAATCAATGACGATTATCTGATTGAGTTGGTTTAATTTTCCATGACATAGTGCTACAGAGGTGGCCTGTTTACTGTGTTTGGCGCCCTCTGGTGGCCACATATCAATATCAACACATTGACTGAAATGTGGACAAACTAGCAAGTTTTTGTTTAGTTTAGTGGAGCTCTAATCCCTCATCTAATCTCTGTATTCCAGTCAACTGCTACAAATAACGATACAACCAGGTCACTTGTGTGGATGTATTTTACGTTCTTTATTGATCACCCTCGTCCCCGTTTTCCCCCAGAGCAACAACAATGTACACAAAAATAAAAACTCTCTCAACTGAACAATGAAAAACACACAAACAAAAGAAACCAGTGCAGAATGCTGCCAGTGGTCACCGTCAACGTCCACAGCAACTACATTCACAAAGAGAAATAACTGTCATTATCATCACCATGACGACGTTGTTAGGGAGAGCAGTTTGTGGGGAAAAAAAGTGGTGTTAACACAAAGACAGGAACGACAGAAACTAAAGAAGGATGAATTTTAAAAAACCCAAAAAACTGATGTAGTGCTTTGGTTGAGAAATGAGACTAAAATGTGAATAAAAAACAAAGGAACGACGACAAACTGGAGCCGTTTTTTTGTTCGATTTAGCGTCTTTTGCAGATGTAGTGATTTAAAAAGTAAAAAAAAAAAAAAACAACTTACGAGACGTAAAAAACTACACGACATAAACATAAAGACAGGAGGCAGCAGCAGCAGTGGACACTGACGAGGGCCTGCCCTAAGAAACACAACATAATAATAATAATAATAAAAAAGAAGGAAAAATCAGCTCGACAGGAAATATTTACATCGACTGTGTACAACTTAATTTATAAATACAATTCAGGTATAAATTAGAAAAATAAAAACAAAAACCTACTGGGAATCAATCAATCGCGCTACTGTCCATTAAAAATGCCACTCTGATTATTATCATTATTATTATTAACCTTCTCTATATTTGGTGAAAGGAAAAAAAAGGCACAGCAATCAACCATTAGAGCATTTTTTATCCCTGTCACAACACTAACAATAAACCCACCCACGTTACAATATAAATTAAGACACTTTTTGTTCATTTACTAATAAACTTAAAGTAAATCCAGCAAAGAAATTCCCACTCAAACAGCATCTACACTTAGAACATCACCACTTACACTTTTCTTAAATAAATTAAAGGGGTTTTTAAAGGAGAGCTAACCTGATTTATCATTATTACTGTTATTATTATTTAAAACTCAGCATATTTACAGTGAACCTTTCACACATTCAAGAGAAGATTGAAAGCACTCGGTAAGGGGGAAAAAAGCTGTGTTTGTGTTATGTCTTTGCTTTATCAGCATTTACAGTGAAGCATTTCAATGACACGTAGTGTTTTGTCATTGTTTGACGTACGATCCAGTCATTTTTACCAGTAACCAACTAATACTGGTATTAACCTGTTGATCGAACACGTTACGTCTTGTTTGTTTGGGGGGGAATTACAGTAAGAATTAAATGATTTAAGTCAGAGGTCACAAGTCTCAACTGGAACTGGATTTCCCGCTCCGCTTTCTCACAAACCCCCAACGTAGAGTAGAGAGAGTAAAACGACTGCCACACCAGTAAAAACACTTCCGTCTCGTCTGTTACGTTAAATCAGTCGTACACGTCGTACCGTTCAATATTTACGTTGCTACACTTTTTTTCAAATTCAAAAGATTTCAGATTAGGAGGAATAGTAAATACAGGTTTAATCTTGTAATCTGAGCTGGTTCATTAATTTCTTTCTAACTGAAATCATTTAGACAATGAATAAGTGAATGAGACCCAATTAAGAATATTTAAACAATTGTTCCAAGGAAAAATACAAAATGGCTTCTATTTTTTTTTTCCTCACCGGAGAAAGAACATTTTAAGAACTTCTGGTTTGGGTTGGACTGTTGTTCAAATGATACATCGTGGCTTCTATATCATCTTTAAAAACAATAAAGTGTGCCTTCACATAAACAAAGCAAATGTCGTACACTGTAAATAATCCTTAGCTGCAGTCAGATTAAACCTTTAGGTGACGACTGACACATTCTGTGACCTTTTCCACAAGCGTCACGTTTGTTTACCGTCTTTAAGCGAAGATAAAAACCTGCTTCATATTTATCGTAAAAAGCGCTCGCGTTCCTCTCATTTCACTCCCAGCGAGACGGAAAATGTGTGCGTTTTCCACAAAACCTGTAGTGTCATATGGTTCAGATTAGTGTTCAGACCACTTTTCTTCCATGGAAAAAAAACAAAGAAATCATTCAAACAGTTTCAGTTTCATTATTTTGAGGTTTTTTTTCAACCTTTTCCGACAAAAATAACCGTCGTTTTCAGCCCTAACTCAGACTGATGTTTTTTTATAAATGCTGTTCTGTTCTGTAACCCCCTCCACTCACACGCACTCTCACACTCAGTATGTGTACACACACGCACGCGCGCACGCAGCCCCCATGAGCTCAGGTTCTACACATACACCAGGTCTCGGCCCTGGGAGGCGGAGCTCCCGGCCGCCTCCGGCGCCGCGCCCTCCGCCTCGGCCTCGTCCTCGTCGCCCTCCTCGTACTCGATAGGCTTGGGGCAGCTGTACGGGTGGCCGTTGTCGTCGAAGAAGCGGCGGAAGGTGAACTCGTAGAAGGCGTGCTCCGGGTGCTTGCCGTTGCGGAACCAGCAGCTGAGCGTGTCGTTGAGGTCGTCCTCGCCGTCGCTCTCGCTGCTCCACAGCTTGTCCGGGTCCACGGGGTCGAAGTTGGACGTGTCCGTGGAGTGGGCGATGGTGGGGACGTACGGCGCCGCCTGTTGCCGCAGGTCGCTGGAGAAGTCGATGGCCCTGAAGAAGGGGTGGGCCTTGATCTCGTCCGTGCCGTTCTTGCCGAGCCGGTCCTCGGGGCCACGGCACAGCTTGACGATGAGATCCGACGCCTCGGGGCTGAGCTTGGCCGGAGGGGGAATGTGCAGCGAGCTCTTCCAGTTTATGACCTGGTTCCAAGCACAGAGAGACGCCGGGTGTTAAAACAAAAACAATGACGGCGGCGGATGCTCGACATTTCACCGCCGGGTGCCACACATACCTTCAGCTGCGTCTCCAGAGGCGTGGTCGCCAAGAAAGGAGGCTGCCCGACGACCATTTCATACAGGATGACGCCGACGCTCCACCAGTCACACAGCTGAGTGTAACCTGGACGAGAGTCAACACTTTCATACAACGCTCTGCCTTTGACTTGACTTAAGTGTGGTATTGTGCGTCAGAGATAAACGTGTGTCGTGTACCTGTTCGGAGCAGCACCTCAGGTGCGATGTAGTTGGGCGTCCCCACGAGTGAGTGGGCCAGACAGCGCTGGTGCTGCCGGGCCTTCCTCCTCTCCAGAGGCTTGAGGCGGTCAGTGCAGCGGCAGTTAGCCGGGTCTTCCCACTCCTTGCTGAAGTCCATGCTGTCCTGCCTCACATGGTCTCCTGGAGAGGAGAAGATCCCAGAGTAGTACAAGGGGTCAGTTTCTTTACCCTGACTGTTATCATTCTTGTCCTACATGACGCATCAGCAGCACATTTGGATTTCTGACAGCTGATGTATCAGCTGGACTGGCTTGAGTTAAACGGAAGACGTTTCACCTCTCATCCAAGAGACCAAAAAAATCCATATACTCAGTCTTTGAAGGCTGGATATATAGTCTTTATGTGACATGAATTATTTTACTTAATGAGCCTTCAGAGGCTGAATACCTGGATTTTTGACTTTTTCCAGTTAAAGCCAAAACACGGAAGAATTAAGTTAAGGAAGTAAATTTGTATCGTATCAGCGTTTTTCCCACATGGAACCTGCATTTTTTGGAGTCCTAAAACGTTGATTTTAAGTAAATGGTTCCTGGGGTGAAAAAATCTCAGAACACCACCTTTACATTTTGTATATAACAGCACAAGCTTTACCCACATGCTCTGTGGTTTTGGTGTATTTCTGTTCCAGTGCTAAATAGAGGCATGACATGTATACTACAGCAGTGTTTGCTGAAAACTTTTCAACAAAAACAAAAAAATAGTGGGAAAAATACAGGGAAAGTTCTATTTCCAGAAGAAGCCTCTTGAATGAGAGGTGAAAGATCTTTACCTTTACTCAAGTAAGTCCTGTTGCCTTCAGCTAAACTCCTGAAGATGACTATGACTGCCTTCTCCTTAATCTATGGAGGAGAATCTACGGGAATGTTCACATGACTAGACTAAGGTGACTCGTGTGACTTTTTTTCCACTCGTCTGTTCTGACTCCGATGTGTGTCACGTCACTATGTGGCCTTGGATCGGACATGTATACACGATATGTGACAAAAAAACAGCTTTTTGCTAATAACCACCCTGAGCCCTGACGTCAGCAACCTGCAACCAGAGCTCAGCAAAGCCAAACAACCATGGAGTAAAGTGGCGCCCTCTACAGCGGAATCTCATCCACAAATTCACTGTGTTGGATCTCACAAATCAGAATTCACTCTGGTCTGGAAAATAAAAAGTAACACTAACCACTCTGGTAATACTTGGAGTCATGTGTCCAACGGAAGCCGGTACAAAGTCCAAAGTCCGTCAGCTTTATGTGTCCGTCTCTGTCGATGAGGATGTTGTCAGGTTTGATGTCCCGGTGGATGAAGCCCATCCTGTGGACGCTCTCCACGGCGCAGGTGAGCTCTGCGATGTAAAACTGAGCCAGCTCCTCTTTGAAGATGCCGAGCCGGATGAGGAGGCTCATCATGTCTCCTCCCGGGATGTACTCCATGACAAAGTACAGGTTGTCCTTGTCTTGGAAGGAGTAGTAGAGGCGCACCACCCACTCGTTGTCGGCTTCGGCCAGGATGTCCCTCTCCGCTTTCACGTGGGCCACCTGGTTCCTCAGCAGCACGTCCTTCTTACGGAGCGTTTTCATGGCGTACAGCGCGCCCGTGTCCTCTTTTCTGGCCAAACACACTTCGCCGAAAGCGCCAATGCCCAGGGTCTTGATCCGTTTGAACATGGACTTGTCCATCTTTGCCCTCTTTAGCCGGATGTAATTGGACTCTTTCTGACAGAGCATCATGCGCATCTGCTCCTGGGCTTCTGGAGACAAACCCACCTGAGCACAGGACAGAGTAGAGTGAGTTCATCTGAAATGATTGTATCAAAAAAGCCCATAAAACACATACAATACACTCGTGATGAGACAAGTCATTAAGAGGAAAAACACAAGCAAATGAAACGGGGTGCAAAAACTTACTGACAGATATTTTTACCATTATCCTTTTAGTCCAAAACAAGACATTATCAGTGAGACATGCATTTCAAAAGTAACATGTAGTGCAGTTAGGAAAATAAACAGACTCAACAGCAGCTTACTTGAATAATTGATGTGTGTGTGGACTATTCTGTGTCACAGGACAGCAGAGATACCTTTACCTTTTTTAGATCAGCTGTTAGTGAAAGCGAGGAGAGACAGGAAGAGAAAGAACAGCTCAGAAAAAAAATGAATATATACAATAAAGACATTTCAGAGACAGATAATACAGTGATGACAAGATAGCCGAGGTGGAAAAAAGTAGGAAAATAGCATAAAAAGATCAAGAAGATTGTATCGTAAATTGTGAATATATTCCTTCTCAGGGGTCGTTATTCATTCCTCACCCTTTGCATCTCACTTTCCAGCTGCTTCCTCCTCCTTATCCGCATCTGATGGTTCTTCAGGATGTTCTCCACGTGCTGCTCCATGAAGAACTTGAAGGCCTGAGGCGAGTACAGAGCCACTCTGCCGGACTCTCCCCTCCTCTCCTCGTCTTTCTTGTTACGGCGCACGGGAACGGGCGATGTCGTGATCTGTTTCTTCTCCTTCTCTGTCGGTGTAGAACTTTTAGGGTTTTCTGCCGCCTTGTCTCTGGAACCATCGCCACCTCCGCTGCTGCTGCTGCCCTCCTCCTCCGCGGGGTCGTCCCTGCCTGAGCTGAGTTTATTCACGCCTGGATCGTACGCAGGAGGGAAGGGTGCTGCCGCCTGCTGGAGGAGGTGTTTGGGGTAAGGCGGGGGAGGACCCTGGTAGCTGGGTACTTCTGCTACTACAGGGATCTGAGAGACAGGAGCTGGAGGTTCTGGATAGGCAGGCGCAGCTGCAGGGGGTGGAGCCTGCTGCAGCCATGGCGGGTGTGTGGGGGCAACGGCGGTGTGTAGCTCAGGTTTGTGAACACGGATGCTCTTGACTGGCTGCAGGATGGGAGCCTGGGTGATGGCGGTGACCGTGGTGGCGGAGGGTTGGGAGCTGGACGGATGAGGCGCCCTGCCGTTCAGCTGGTGGCTGTTGAAGGAGTTGGAGTGGACCGGCTTGTTGTGCTGCCATGACGGGGACAGATCCTGGTTGCTGCTGTTGCCGGACGACGACTGTGGTTGGTTAGAGACCAGAGGGGGTTGGGACCAGGACTGAGGAGGGCCTAAGTTGCACAAGTCAAGGTTGTGACTGTTGCGGTTGGGTACCAACATGGACTGAGGGATGTTTCCACCATTGACATAAGAGGGAGAAGATGAAGGTCCGCCTGTCTGTAACTGCTGGTCTGTAGGACTGTGCCGGCTGCTCTGGTTGACCGGATATGGTGGAGGGGGCTGTCGGCTGCTGCCAGCCATGTAGTCTGGCTGTGGGGAGCCATTCTGAGACCAGCTGGAGGGAAAGTTGAACTTACTACCTCCAGAACTTTGCATTATGATGGGCTGGTGGCCCACAGACACTGGACTCATCCCACGCTGGTTCTGAGCCGCTGCAGCTGGATATCCATCAGGCCAGGCCCCCTGAGGCACTGGAGAGATCCGAGGCACCAGGTAATCCATGTTCCCAGAGTATCGCTTGGTTGATGGGTTGCTGTCCCAGGATGTTGTCCCAGGCATGGCCCCGCGATTTGGTGGAGGGTTGCCTCTCTGGTTGTTAGCAGGGTGACCCTGCGGGAAGGCAGCAGGAGGTCCAGGGCTGTCAGAGCGGTACATCATACCATCTACCATCATAGGACCATGTCGAGGGGCCAACGACTCCTTAGAGCCTTTCCAGCTCGGCCTCCTCAGCACAGACTGTTGCATATGGGAAGCACCTGTGGACAGGGAAACATTTTTCAGTGAATACAGTGATGGTAACACTGAAGTGTTCTCATCCAAAATGATCGTATAAACTTGTGATGTGGTTTGTTATCATATACACTCTGTTCATCTCTGCTTTCTTTATCCTGTAGGTCCATGGTTCTCAAACTAAGGTACACAAGCAGTATATACCTGGGTATATGCAGTAGAACAGTATTATTATGGGTTTAATTCAGGGCAGTGGTCGAAAACAAACAGACACACAAAGTACTTAAATCTGTTTCTTAACCCTACATGTTTTAGACGTTTCCTGGCTCCAACACACCTGATTCAAATAAATGGCTCGTTATCAGGCTTCTGCAGAGCTTGATGACGAGCTGACCATTTCAATCAGGTGTGTTGGAGCCAGGAAATGTCTAAAGCATGCAGGGCAGTGGGTCCCCAGCACCAGGGTTGAGCAACATCGAGTTAGATCACACTGAAGAACATTTTTTGTGAAAAAAACCATGGACCTAAATTCAAGTCGATGTCTTTCATTCAACGATGCAGTGACTTGCACTCTTTTCTTAGAACGCATTGTCATTTCTTGAAGCGAAAGCCCTGAAATCCTACGAACAATATAGAGGCTAAACAGAACACGCCTGTCTGGATGGAGGATAAAAGAGAAGAAGAAGAAGCAGCTCGTCCCAGAGGACTGCTCACATACCTGGGGCTTTCAGGCCTGTCGTGTTGGGGTTGTTGACAGCCATCTGTTCCCTCATCGAGTCCTGGTACGTCACCTTACCCATGTACTCTAAAGGCACCCCCAGACTGCGGCAGTTGGGCTGTAGACAAATGGAAAAACACAAAAAAAACAACACAAGAATCATTGCGTTGTTTTTCGGCCAAGTTTAAAATGTTGTAAACATGCTGTAAACAAATTTAGTTTGGGGTTTATTACATTCGCAAGCTGGGAAAGTTGCACACATCATTTTCTTGATCAATACATTTGTTTCTCAATGAATAAAATGTCATTTGTATTGATAATTGTTATATTTGTAATCATTGTATTAGCAAAGCCTCACATTACAGGACTAAAAGATACTTTACATTATCTTTAAGAAATTACTAAAACTGATTAAAATATGAACAACATTTATAATTTCCAGTTCAACAACTGTTAAATAATAAATTAATTCCAAACTTTCTAACTACGGTCGTACCTGTTTTGCTCACACTGGCTCAAAACAAGCGGCAACTGCCAGGTGAGAAAAACACTTTTGTATTCTCAACCGCACAAGCTTGTCATTCCACTTTTCATACTTGTCATTTCCCAAATAATTCTCACCAAAACAATGTGCGTCGTGTGATTGTGCTCCATTACACAGTTATGTACAGAATGACATTTCTCTGTAATGCTGAACTACAACCTGTTTTAGCAACACATAACATACAAAAACACTTGTCTCACCTCCTCAAACCCAGCACACGGGCCTTCCAGCGACATGTGTTTGTTCAGCTCAGGCCCTGAAGTGTTGGGCTCATTTGCAAAAGGCATGAGGGATTTCCGGATCTCCTGCAGGGCCTTATGGTGTGGGTTTTTAGGGTTGCTGCAGCGCCATTGTTGCCTTGGATCCTCTGAAAGCCCTTTCCCAGCTCCACTTGTGTCCATTTTAGGTGGGTCTGAAGGTTTGGGCAAGTTGCGCAGGCTATTCCTTATTTCCTGCAGCATTTGCTGGCTGTTGCCACTGTAGTTGCTCGCGGGGAACGTTTTGGGCCTCATCTGTCTGTATCCTTCGGGTTTCTCCCCTCTCTTCATGTAAAAGCATGTACGACGACAATGAAACTGATGAAGAGGATGTCACTCAGTCTGTCCACGGTTGGATTTCACATCGGCATCCTCCTGAAAGGAAACGCACAAAGAAACAAAATCTGTGATGAGTAGGAATCCAGAGTGCATTGTCATGTTACCTAACAGGTTGGACAAATGAGATGCCGACAGTAATAATTAACTGACACCAACAGATAAGCATTAGGAGTAAAGAGTTTATTGGTCAGGAAATCATTTGTGAGTCGATTAACTGTTTCATTAATTCATCAAATCATTTGTGCATACTAACGCAGGCAATCTGAGCATCTAGGATCTTACTAGGTACTACAAACTAAGCAACACGACGCAAAGCCAACATACAAAGCGGTGTTTCTCAAACATTTGTACACAGTGACCGATTTTCTTTTTGTTAAAGACGACAAACTATTGTGACCCAATTCACAACATGTAACAAGAGCAAATTTGTGCATATCCCGTGACACTGAACTTGTTTTTTTTACAGCTAATTATGTAACTCCTAAGAAACGTAACAACCAAAGAAAAGTGCAAAATGTATTGAAACTACACAAATCAAATGAAGCATCATTGACAGGTGGATTTAATTGATAAATAGTAATCACGGATAGCACGACACGCTTCACTGATAATACGCAAATTAGCACCATTAACAATATTTTCCCCACTAAATTGTGTTTATTTCACCACATACTATTATTTTCAATTATTTACTGACATTAAGATACAAGATTATCAGCCCCATAATCAAAATAACAACCTTCGCTCGTCCACTTGCTGCTCGCGTCGTTAGCACAGTCGGCTAACAGCTCATTGCTACTTTAACGCTAATCCTCCTGCGACGAGGATGCTAACATGAAACCCCCAATTTGATCGCTAATTTTAAGCTAAACACCTCCGACATTTGGCGACCGAAACATGCCGCAGTGTGCGATTGTCTTGTTTTTCTCGGCATTGAATCTAACGGCGCAGCTGTTTCCTCCGCGGGCCTGTGTACCTTAAAGGCATCCATTTGCTGCTGCTAGGCTAATTCAACAACAGGTTGGGAATTAGCATGATAGCTCGTCAGCATTGTGTTTTGACAACTCACCCGTGTCTGTAGACGACCGCTTCTCTCGACGCTCGTCCCGCTTCGACGACACAAACCTTTACTCGACGTCTAATCGGCGACGAGAACACGCGAATTAGTCTCACAATGTCCTGGTTGTGGCGAGCAGGTTGCTAGTTGCTAGTCGTGTTGAATTCCTGGGATGTCTGAATGACAAGTAACACACTGGAGCGACAAGCGAGACACAGGAATGACACGGAAAACTTCCGCTTCTTTCACAATAAAATACTGCTATAACTATATAATTATTACCTCACGCGTCAACGGACGAAATTATTTATCGCAACATTCGTAAACTTCCTGTATGCAAATCTAAATTAATATATTAAAGAAACTCCCCTACTATGGACAACTATTATGCCGTACACGTATTTTAATTTGAAAAGAAATTCCAGAAACCCTACTTGTTGACACTGTGGTGAAACTTTACGAGTTGCCCGGATGCATTCTCTCCTGCCCACACCTCCTCTGAACCTGTGATTCTCAGACATTCATAATCCGATTTATGAAATACTAGCAGTGGTCATTTAAACTTGACATGTAAGGAAAAGTCTGTAAAAACATTTTATGAACTTGTTTGTCGTTTAGTGCTTTTTATTTATTTCAAAACATTAACACACATCCATATGAAAAGTACTGCTGAATTAAAATACTCTGCTGGGAATGGTTTACAAAGTCCTTGAGTGAAGATGATCCTTGGATGCATGAACAAACAAAAACAAACATGTAAGAAACATAACAGAAAAAAAATTACACTGAGAGAGTAAATACACATTTTTGACCATATAACTCTTTCAAACTGGGATCTGTCTGTTGACAAAAATAGCCTCTTCGTCAGTCCCACAGACGAGACACTGTCCAAGCACGTCCATGCTGTTGACCGACAGCGTCTGGCTGGGCAGCATGTGAGTGGTTTCCAGGCGGGCTTTACTGGTGTCTCCGCTCAACCAGGCGCTGATGAGCGACTGGTTGCCTCCAGCTGGAGCCATCGCACTGCGAGACACCATACTGTTGTTCCTGCCACCTGGAAATAATGTCATTACACATATTACATTGAAGTAATTGGAATTGCTGTACATGTACAGTGATTTTGTGGTCATGTTAGGGGAGCTGTTAGGGATATGACGGGCTGTAACTAATGATTATTTTCATAATCGACTTGTACTATTTTCTCGAGGAGTTGATTTAGTTGTTACATGTCGTTGTATAACATGTCAGAAAATGTTGAAAAACGTTGATGGGTGTTTCCAAAACCTCGAAATAATGGTTCTCAAATGTTTGTCCACCCATGAAAATTTATTTCAAATGATTTCTTTGTTTTATGGAGCAAAGAAACTGCTGAAAATTCAGAAAACTTCTAGCTTCTAGCTCTCTTATTTGTACCCAAATGGTTAAATGCACTTATTGTAAGTCGCTTTGGATAAAAGCGTCTGCTAAATGACATGTAATGTAAAACCTGTTTTAACTACTAAAAAACGCCACTTAAACTGATTAATCACAAATCAAAATAGTTGGTGTTTAATTTAGTAATCAATTAATCATTGTTTCTAAATATGGCATGTTCAAATATCCTCTTAATATGTATGATTTAGCTGTCACTTATTATTACAACAGAAGCTCAATTGTCCTAAAGGCAAGTAAAAATTTGTTATTTTCTTAGGTTTTAAAATACAATTTTTCTGCAGCTCGTCATCTCTCTTTTAGCTAAAATGAATAGGGAACATGTAATATTGAGGCTTGCCTTGTAGGAAGGAGGGCATGTCTGAAGGTGAGGATGTTTCCCAGTGCAGCAGCGAGCCGTCCTCTGAGCAGGTGAACAGATGGTCTGGGTTGGTTGGGTGGAAGTGGACCTCCCACACTGGACAAAAATCATATTTTTTATACACATTCCTATACAAAACTAATTAAAACCAATAATGTTTCGATAAAATCTGGTTGAATTATTTATCTGGTCACAATGAGCTCTTACTTTCAGCAGAGTGTGCCTCCATGAGTGAGAAGGGAGCGTTGCCTTGTCTCACATCCCAGACACAGAGCATGCCGTCCTGGCCTCCTGTGGCCACAATGTGCTGCTGGTTTGGATGTCTGTCCACACAGTGTAGAGGAACTCTATCTCCTGACCTGAGAAGAATAAACACGTCATTATTGCTTAGAATGAAAGAATAGGTAAAGAATAGAAAAAAACAAAAACATGTTTGAAGTGTAGTTTGTGTGTGTATAACTAACAGGGAGAGAATCTGTGATGGTGAGTTGCTCTGTTGTCTAAAATCCCACAGCTTGAGTTGGCCGATAGAGTTCACTGTCAAAATCTCTGTTGTCCTCAGGTACGTCACAGCGTGAATCGTGCTGCTGTCTGCGTTTTCTGGCAATGACGGTCCAAAAAAAAAAAAACATGTCAGCCATTTTGTTCACAGAAATTCAACTTTAGTTAAATTTTCATCCTCACCTATGGTTCGAATCACTCCTTCCTGGTCGGCTCTGAAGACGATGATCCTGCCGTCTTCACCGACCGAGACGATCTCGGGGCTGCTGCACACCACACCAGTACAGGGGGCGTTGTCACATGGGTAGCGATGTGTTCTCGCCCAGTGCTGAGAAACAGATATTGTCTGAAAAGGAGATGGAAGATCAAATATGAAATTAGAAAAGTTATTTGCCCTACGTTCTTTTGTGGGGCCATTTTCTTATATTTAGCCATTCCTCAAGGACACTGAGGGTATAACCATCTATACCTGACTGTTTGGGTGGTGGCGGTAGATGCTGACGGCTCCAGTCGACGATGCTGTGACGATTCTGTCTTGATCCAAAAACTGCAAAATAATACAGAACAAAAGTGAAATAAGCCTTGTAGCTTAATATCCTTCTGCGTCACATATGTTTTTTTTAATTGACAAAAAGTCAAAATGACTAGCTCTCATCAAACAATGAGGGCAGAAATAATCTACAACATTTGAATCATATTATACTAGAGCTGAAACGATTAATCGATTAATCGATTACTAAATGAATCGACAACTATTTTGATAATTGATGAATCGGTTTGAAGCTTTATTCATGTTTAAAACAAGATTTTCAATTGCTTAAACTTCTTAAATATGAATATTTTCTTCATTTCTTTGCTCTGGGTAACAAAGAAATCATTAAAAGTCAATCATTTTGGTTAGTGGACAAAACAAGACATTTGAGAACATCATCATTTCCAGGTTTGACAAACACCGATCAACATTTTTTTAAGGTTTTCTGATATTTTATGGACCAAACGATTAATCGAGAAAATAATCAACAGATTAATCGATTATGAAAATAATTGTTAGCTGCAGCTCTATATTATACTTATAATCACCAGCTGTTCACCTGACAGGAAACATCGTAAGCAAGCGAATTTTTTTTGAGTTAGGAAACTTGCCTGAAGGTCTAGAACATCTCCATCATGCTTGTGTTCACATAAAAGCTGTGGTTCTCCTTCAAAACCATCATCCATGCCAGGACTTCCATGGTTCCCAATGGACCAGAGGGATAGCTTGTTGTTCTGCAATAAACACATTACCAGAGTGTTTACTGGTGGAAAGAAACCTTATATACTTTTACTCAAGAAATAAACATATAAAACACCACTACAATCTTGATTTAAACATTTTTATTACCAACTCCAACACATTTATTAAGACATTATACAAATATAAAAACACCTTTTAAATACATCTACCCATACATAAACCAATTCAACATACAAGGGAGCTTTTAAAAACCCAAGGCAATCACAAAAACACCAATAAAATCAACTGATGTGCTACTAAAAAAACATATGTTCTGCGTGTTTCAGAGATGACACAAGGTAAAAGTTTAGTTCTGAGTCCTCCTTTTACCACTTAGTACCAACAATCTGCCTTGTCTTCGGTAATATATCAGCTAAGCCTAGACTCTATACTAACTTGTATGACTACATGCTAGCCAGGCATGAATATGTATAGTTTAATGTTTCCTGCAGCAAATAAAACATGTTAGTGCTCGATATTCACGCCAAACTCACACTCAACGATTCATAACATGTCTTCAGTCATTATCTGAATGTTACTGGACTGTTTAGTCCCACAATCTAACCTAAAATATCACCTAAAGTTGATATTAAAAGTAAAGTCCATTCAATTAAGCGTCAATATTAACAACTGTCAACTTGCCCACCTCATTGTCCCACGAGCCGGTCGCAAAGATGTCCGGCTGCTGCAGAGTCGAATGTGATACTGGTTTCCATCTGGTTTTACTGATTTTCTGGGACACGTATTTAGCATTGACACTCTCCATTAAAAAGAAAAAGGAAACAGGCTCAGGTACTTTAGATTTAAAAGACTTTAGCTGACACTAGCTTAGCATTCGTAGCCAGGACCAGGAGATCCGAGATACGCGCCTGCAAATCAACTACGGTAGCGCAGAGGTTTCGGCAACCACGGCCGCTACTCATTGCATTACCGCCACCTACTGGTTTGGAGTGTGGAGTAATAGATTGGCAGGCAAAAATAATAATAATAGGTACCAATTTAAAAGACATTAGTTATAAAATTCGAAAAACAAATAAAGAGTCATTTTTGACACTGAATAGGAAATTCAAATTTAGTTTTGAGAGGAACTTCAATTACATTTCTAGGCCAACTGACGTCTGTATGATTAGAATGGTGCTACTATGAAAAATAATTTGTTTTATTGTTTTATTAGTGGTTCATAATAAATATACAGTACAGAATTTATCAAACAACACTAAAACTACGAAACCATTACTCGAAAAGAGTAAACGGAACACAGGGAGAAAGTGACTTCAACTTCTACCAAAGTCATTTTCTGGTAACATTCTTGTACTTTCACTCAAGTTTCCCTTTTGTGCTATAGAAATAAATTTGGATTGGATTGGAAAGACTGGGGAGGAAATTTTGGTGTGTGGGCTGTGGATTCTACAGATGAAAAATCAGAAGAAGATGAGTTTGTATTATGGAATTTATTTATACAGAGCTTTTCTGGTCTCGATGAGCTGCTTACGCTACAGTTTTCACCCGTTCACACGTTTCTAAAACTTAAATACATTTTATATCAGAAAATGACTTTTGATACTTGAGTACAATAAACATCATATACTTTAAGACGTTTACTTAAGTAATATTAAGTGACTTCAACTTCTACCAAAGTCATTTTCTGGTAAGATATTTGTACTTTTTTTTCAGTTCTGGCTTTTAACAGCCTTTCAATTTGTGGTGCAACGTTGCCACCTGCTGGACATGCAAACCTATAAAGAAACCAGATACATAATGGATGGCTTGATTTAGTTTCTTTAGGCCAGCGGGAAGCAAGTATTCAGTAGGGATGTGTTGCGATATGAGCTTCACATTATTGAACAATATTCCATCACGATGTTACAAAAACAATACGTGTGACGACCTTAGTTAATATCTTAGTAACTGTATCTTAGTATAGGCTGTGAACAGAGATCCACAGCCTATACTAAGAAAATATATAAAAACTATAAAAGAACTTGACTTATTATGTGGTTTTCCTGCAGTGTGACCTGAGCAGAGTATTGCAATAAGGGAGTATTACGAAAACCAGCAGGAAATTCACATCTGAGCTCCTCAACAGGACTCTGGAAGGTCACGTTGGTCTGGTTCATCCACGTCAGAAAGTTCTTCAGTTTGGCGTCACAGTGGAATCGGTTCATGGTCAGATCGAGGAATCTGAGGGAGCGGAAAGCAGCCGGGTCTGGGGAGGCGATGAAGTTGTCGGCGAGGTTAAGTGCCTTCAGACTTTTGGGCAACTCGTCAGGCTGGAGATATGTCAAGGCGTTGGACGAGAGGTCCATCAAACGGACTGATGCGAGACCCTTAAAGATGCCTTCAGGAAGAGACCGCAACCCGTTGAAGCTCAAGTTCAGAACTTCCACGCGTCCAAAACTGTCGAACATGTTCAGACATGTGCCCTGTGACCAAACAGTCTGCAGGGAGCTGCTGTGAAGATCCAGGTGTTGGAGATCATTTGGACCGAACGATGAACTTTGTGTGCACCACCTGATTGTGTTTCCTCCAAAGGAGAGATACTGCAGGCGTTTCAGCGGGGTCTCAAGCGTGTAAACGTCCCCCAAGTCCTTTAATCTGTTGTCTCTAATGTCCAGGTATGTAATGTTACTGGCAAACCGAGCGACGCTGCTCACTGACGAGGGCGCCAACCTGTTGTCGTTCAAAAAGAGATGATCTAAAGTCGGTAAAGACGCCGGGAAACCTACGTCTCGTAGAGTGTTCCCTGTTAAAAGCAATGTCTTGAGCTTGGGAAGTCCCCGAAAGGAACCATAACCCAGTGCACCGATGTGATTGTAAGACAAATCCAACACTTCCAGGTTTGTCAGAGAATCAAACGTGTAAGAGTAGATTTCCCCGAGCAGGTTGTGTGACAATTTGAGCTTGTTTAAGTGACCTTGAAGACCTTTGAAGGCATTTTTGTGAATATGATTCACTCTGTTTTGGGAAATGTCAATATTCACGACGTCTCTCAGTGGACTGAAAACCTCCGGCTGCAGTGCAAATATTCTGTTTCTGGACAGGTCCAAATCAAGGACTGAGCTGTTCTTTAAGCCCTCAAATGTGGTGTGGTCCGGATCAGGGAGGTTATTAAAAGAGAGTCCTTTACCGATGTGTCCGGAGAGTTTGAGGTGGGAGATCTTTGTTCCGTCAATTGCTCTGAAGAACCGCTTCAATTGATCCACACTGAACCCGTTGTTAGACAGGTCCAAGGTCTGAAAGGACATTCCCCTGAAAGGATTCCCGCAATCAAAACTGGACATTGCAGTAAGTTTCAATCCTGAGTTCAACTTCATGACATTGAAGTATTTTCCCTGGAAACCCACAAGGTCTGATTCACATAGTTTGTTGATTCTGTTCAGCTGGAGGTTCAGATCTTTCAAGTGGCTCATGTTAGCGAAGAACATGGAGGGCTGGAGTCTTTTTATGTGGTTACCAAAGAGGTTAAGAGTCTCTAAAGAGGAGAGCGGCTCCAGAAAGTTCCCCTTCAGTATGGACTCATTGAGTGAACAGTAACCCAGGTAGAGTGACTGCAAACTGGACAATCCCTCAAAGGCCAGAGGCTCTAGCTGGAGGCCGACGTTGAAGTCCAGCATCAGTGTCTTCAGACGTCTTTGATTTACGAAGGTGTTGCTCCCGATCGCAAGCGGCACAGTCTGTGTTCCCAGGTCCAGCTCCTGCAGCTGCTCCAGACCTGACAGCGAAGACGAGTTTATCTCACTGATGCGGTTCATCTCCAGGTAAAGGTGCGTGATTCCGGGAGGGAGAGCAGGAACCGAGGTAAGCCTCATGGCGGCACAGTGTGCGACGGAGCCCCTTATGAGGCATGATGGGAAACATCCAGGCACCTGAGAGAGGGTTAGAATAGAAGGTGTTAATTTTTGCACACACACTTTTCAGTGAGAGTGAAAATTTGACCTGTCCTGGGATCTGAACCATGTGACCCTCTGGTTACAAGCCCAATTCTTTCCCGCTTGGTCTCAATAAAGGACATTTAAGATGTAAGACTTCAACATCTTCTACTGAAATGTGTTCCTTTAAATGTTTAATGTAGCCTATATTGTATAGTGAAGGGCTTCAAATTAGAAAGAAATTGCACAAAAAAATACACAATTTCCTTTTCGCTTAGAGATCTAAGCTTTTATATTAAATATGAAAAAATTGAAAAAAATTGACAAGCTATTTATAATCGCTGTAATTTTCTAATAGTTATGAAACCGTTTTCAAATCTTCTCATTTGTAAGGATTTAAAAAAGAATATATATATACAGCACATTTAGTAGTAAAGCACTTTTAAAACATTTTGTTAACAACTATATATACTGTATATATACACATATAATAATAATAATAATAATTATTATTATATACGCATATGTCTATGTACTGTCAAGATCATGCATAACTTTCCCAAATACATTGTTTTGTAACATAATAAAACAATTTTAAATTGAATTTAATATAAAAGGATGTACTATAGAATACTTACACTATAATTCTGTATTTTGAAAAACCTTGTTTTTTTTTGTTCTCTATCGTGCACTGTAAATTAATTGTGCCTGAAATTAACTGTACCTTTAAAAAAATAAACCTGTAAGTTAAAATGCAGTTCACATGTAAATTTACATTTCTATCACATTCGGTGTTTACGTACCTGTAGGAAAACACAGATGGTGACCAGCTGAAGACACAGCAGCCTCATCTTCATCATCCTCTTCTCTTGTCTTCCCTTCTCTTCTCTGCAGCCCTTTTTATCTGTGTGTGTGTGTGTGTTTGCATCACTTGTGTTGAGCATGACATTGACCCTGCTGCGCAAACATGACGCTGAGCGGCATTTCCCCCCCTTTTTTTTTGTTGAATCCAGATTTGCACCAGAGGGGAAGAACATTCACATGTTTACATTCTCTTGTTGTGAGCTGAATTGCAAATGTACAGGAGTAACCCTCATACTTGTGTTTTACTGTTTTACACAATATGCAGCAATGTTTATGTTGTTTTTTTTATAACCCCTATTGGTCACTTTTACAAGAAAACGTATGAGATTAGATTAGATTTGACTTTATTGATCTCACACTGGGGGAAATGTATGTGTTGCAACAGCATGTTTGGGAGTACTACAGTATGATTTCACATAAGAAATATAAAGAACACAAATAAAGTGTACAATAACAATGCTACATGTGAACAGGTGTGCAAAACGTGTTTATAAATATCAAAAAAGTAATAAAATACACTCAAAAAATCCTTTACATGTTTCTATAATGTTACATACCTAAAATGAATACCTTCATTATGTGATCACAAAAGTGAGTAGAACAGGAGGAAAGTGCAGTGACACACAATCATTGCACATTAAAGAATCTTGTGAAACATGTGAAATCGAGTGTGACAGATCCGGGTAAGTAAATAAAGATTTTCGCGTCATGTTTCCCCTCATTATTTCAACACATTATTCTCAATAAGATGCATTTTTGTTGACACAATTTCCTCTTTTTTCCTCATTTGGGTGTTACCACTTAAGGACATATGACTATGCCACAGAAACCTTCTCTCCTTTTCTTTGTGATAATCTGCCCAAAACACTGCAGATTATCTGTGTGTGTGTGTGTGTGTGTGTGTGTGTGTGTTTTATCACACTGAGCTGGTGAATTTCACAACTTCAGCACAATAAAGTTTTGTCAAACACAATAGAGGAATAGAAACACAATCAGAGGAAAATTACAAACCTTTCACTTTCACTGTAATTTATTTGTTTTAGAAGTTCTTATGAAAAAAATACACATTTTTTGTTCTTTGACTTCAGCCGGTAAGTTATTTTCATTTAATTAGTTCTTATGTTATCTTTTACAGTCATTTGTATAAAAGAAATGTGTTTTTATGTTATTTTGTTTCAGCAGTTATGTTGTCTTTTATTTTAGTAGTTATTCTTACAAAATATTATTTTTTTTATGTATTTTCATTTCAGTGATTGGCTTATCTTTCATTTTAGAGGTTATTTTTATAAATTTTATGTGTGTTCATTGTAGTAGTGTTGTAGCCACATGCGGAGAACAAATCAGGTTTTTGGTTCAGGTCAGGTAGTGACACCTGCTGCTCATTTGTAGGAATGGTGGTGGTGGGGGGGGCTTTTTTTCATGTTTTAGCCCTGGGCCCCCATTATTTCCTGATCCGCCCATGCTGTTTCCAGTGTGAAATTGTGCAAATTATGGAATATCAATCAGATTATTTTAATCAGATATGAGAATGTTAATATTCATAATTTGGTAGTAGCAGTGAGTGGCAGGCAGGGGGCGGGGCGAGGAGGACGGGCCAAGGAGGCGAGTGACTTCTTTCAAAAATAGTTCATCAGTAACCGGTAACAGCAGCAGCAGCACCAGCGGCGGCAGAGGTGGTGGAGGAGGCGGGTGCCAAACATGGTCCGCTACGGAAATAAATAACGGGACCTGGGGGAAGGAATTTAATCTAACCGAAAGAAGAGACTTTTACAAACGCGCTGAAAAGAGGAAGCGGACGTTAGAAGAGGAGAAGAAGCAGCAGCAGTAGCGGCTAAAGTCAGTGGCACACACACATACACACGTTTCTACTGTGTTGATGTTGGGATTTGGCGACGAATACCTGCCGCAAACAGTCCTGGTGAGTAGAACCACACCGTCCGACGAGAGTTAGTGTTATAAGTTTCTGTCGCCGCGAGTGCGACTCTTAATGTGAAAAACTAAAGGTTTCCTGCCGAGTTTTGAGAGCCGAGAGCTTTCAAGTACACACGCACACATTCACTCGTGGGGGAACAAGGTGAACAGGGAGTTAAACTTTTCTGCAACATGGCCGCTCAGATGTCACACAGCTTCCCAGAAGTAGGCAGAGCTAAAATAAAAATATATACAGTTGAAGGAAAAAGAAACTTTGACTCAGTATTTATTTAAATATTTATATTCGAACGCTTGAGAAAATACCATGTGGATATTATGACCAAAAATATCCAGTGAGTGAGTCCCAATGTCCACCCCCCCCACTTCCCATCCGTGTGTTGATTCATAAGTCATGCCCACTTTTTTAAAATCAAAACCACTATTGGTGTCCTCTTCTGTGGGAGGAACGATATTCCATTCAAAACTTGGCGTTTTACATTCCCATACGTTGTTTTACATAGTTTGTGGCCTTATATTGAGGTCAGTATTGCCCTTAGAATATATATTTAGAGTTTTAATAAGTTTTGGTGTCCTTTTCTGTGGGTGTAACGATATTCTATTGAAAATCTCTCGGTTTTTAACATTCCCAGGATTATCGTTCGTATCATAAAGGAATTGTTTCAAATAATTAAATGGCTTTATTGAACGGTATAGTGCACAATAAAAGAATCGGCACACTCTATATTTGGGATTGGATTTAGTTTTGGTGTCCTTTTCTGTGGGTGGAACGAATTTCTGTCGTTTCTACACTCGCCGTTTATCTTTTTATATATGGGCATTGTTTTACATAATTAAATGCTTTTATTGAGATCTATAATGCCCAATAAAATATTCGTCACGCTCTAGATTTTGGATTTTATGAGATTTTTGATGTCCTTTGGTGCGGGAAGAACGATATTCCATTCAGAATCCGTCGTGTTTACATTCACAGGCTTATGGCTTCTCATAAAGACATGGTTTTACATAATTTAATGCTTTTATTGAAATCAATACTGGGTATTGAAAAAATCGGCATATTTTATGTGAAGGATTTTATGAAGGTTTGGCGTCCAGTGTGAGGAACGATGTTCCATTCAAAAATATGGCGTTTTTACATTCCTAGGCTTGTCGCTACACATAGAGGCATTGTTTTTACATAATTTAATGCTTTTATTGAAATCAATAATACCCGTTGGAATATTCGGCATACTTCAAATTAAAAATGTATGGAACCATGAAACAAGTTGAATGGAAACAGATACAGTACTCTCATTATAAATACATGTTGGTGTCATATATGCAGGTTTTTCTATCTATTAACAAATTAATAAGTTGCTAAAGTAAGACATTTGGCTTAATAACACACATATATTTGATCAAAATTACCTGTTTTATTATATTATTCACTACACTTGGTGAATTTTATTTTTGCATATTTGCACAGGTTGCAGAGGTTTCCAAAACGTTGAGGAAGTGGAGGAAGTGATAAAAAGAGATAGAGATGGGGAGAAGGAGAGATTACAGTAACTGTTGGGCCTTATTCCCTTGTAGCTACATGTTGTGTATTTTAAAATTGAGGGGTGGGCAATTTGTTTACATCTTTACAGGAGCAAATTAGAGAGGAAAACAAAGATTTCCCAGAATTCTCCCTCTCCCTCTTCATGTGATAACCATGCGTTTCACCTGTATATGTTACCTGACCCCCCCTTTTCTTCACCACCACCACCCCTCATTCATAACATTTAATCTCAGTGTCAGTCTGCAGCATATGGAAATGTTTTAGAGTTTGTTCATTTACAGTAGTGCTGTGTGAATAGTGTTACTGTCTCCACTGTGGGTGGGGAGATAATAGCTGTGAGGGTGAAACCTATAATTAGAAGCAGCCTTTTCTCTCCAGCCTCTAGTTTATATAATTTCTCTTGAATTAAATTATAGTGTAATTTAAGTATTCCTCGTTTTGTTTGTTGGAGCAGTCGCATGATGGCCCTCCAGAGCCCCCCACTCCAAGTTGATTCTCAGAATTGGAGGATTGATAAAAACCCCACTAGATATTTTGGTGCTTTATTTGAGTAACGGCTTATTTTGTTTTGCCCGCGGTGGTTTGCCAAGGTCACTGATGCTCTGTTGGCCCTGCACTCACTGTTTGTGCATTGATCTGCTGTTGAGCTGCATGTCTGAAACTGTGTGAGTCAAGTGCAAATACTTGGATTATGCCTTTATCATACACACACAGCACTGAGAAAGTTAAGGTGCTTTCTGTTTATGTCGGAACTCAGAGAGATGTCACCTCCAAGTTCTCTTTTAGAGAGTTTGAAAAAAACATGGACGTAAATGTATTTCTGGGTAAAAATTGTTGGCAATAGCAGTGGATAACGATGCTCTACATCATATTTTGCATATTTACACTCCATAGCAACATAGTTTAAATTAAATTAAACAGTAATATGTGTACAATGCTGCTTTCCATTTACATTTATATTTACATACGTTCCAGTTGAAAAGTCGGTAAAAACCATGGATGCAAATAGGGATACAACGATTAGTTACTTACTAAATTAACTATTTGGAGTGTTTTTTCAATAATTAAAGCAACTTTTCGGATTTTTCAGCATTTTAAATGTGAATATTTTCTGGTGTCTTTGATCCATACAACAAAGAAATCATTAAAACTGAATCGTTTTTGGTTTGTGGACAAAACAATACATTTTGAAAACATTATTATTTCCTGGTTTGGTAAACACTGGTCAACATTTTCAACATTTTCTGACATTTTATGGACCAAACAAGTATTTTCTCAATTGTTAAAAATTGACAGATTCAACAATTAACAGTATGTGTGTATGACTGACATATGCTGCGTTGCATTTACAATCGGAAGTCAGTGTTGTAGAGCTGTTGTGTGAGGACATCGCAGTATGATTTCTCAAATACTCAGTATTGTGATAATATCTTACTGGGACTTAAATATCATGATAACATCGCATCGTGGCGTCTCTGGTGGTTCATGTCTCGTCAAGACAGTTCCCACATCTCTCACTTGTCTTTGTTTTTGTCTTTCGCCCTCTTCCTGTGGTTCTCTCTCTCTCTTTCTCTTTCTCAGTGTGTGACTCTGCTTCCTTCCGGCCTCTCAGCACATCTCGATTCTTCTTCATTTCTTAATATCTTCTATTTATGATCAGGTCCTGCTTTATTACTCTCTCTTTCTTTCTGCCTCTGCATTTCCCCCTGTCTCTTCTCACTTACTCCCTCCTGTCTCTGTAGCCAGCACGATCACCTTACAGTTTTCTCCAGGAATTTGATTCCAACCACACAAAATAAGCTGGATTACTGAACCTTACTTCCAGTTTAGTTACAGATGAGATCAGTCTAATAATGCATCAGTACAGAAGGAAAATGAAACAAAGGACTGTGGTGGTGGGGGCATGTTGCTTCAGGTATGAGAGAGACTGTGAAATATGATCCATAAGGTCGGTTTGGAAGCTCATCAGATACAAAAGATGTTTGAAAATATGGGAGAAGTTATCAGCACAAGGTAGACTTCATGAGCTGCAAAAAGTTCTAAAGTTATACTCGAGGATTCCAGGTGTGCACTTTTTATTGGCGAATGCAGTGCTGGCAGGAAAGTTGTGTCAGGTTCATCTTTTAGCACAATGACCTTCTGTATTTTTTGCTGAAGCCCTCAGAGTTTTTTTTGTCTTTTTAGATTTTAACCAACTCTGTAGCAACCAGTCGTGTCGTCTCACATAAGAATCTGAACTCTTGTTTTGAAGCCTCTGGAATCGCGATTTGCCGTGTTGAGGTTTCGTGACCGCAAGTTCAGAGATGTCACCCGCAGGCAGAGTCTTACTGGATGATACTAGCTGTCAATCACACCAGAGTTCACTCATACTGTCTAGTTTCTTTTAAATGTGAGATTATCTACCTAATTGACATCATGCACAATTGAGGAAGACCTGATATTATCAGTTTGGAACATAAACTTGCCTTGGCAATGTTTACTGACGATATAAATAAAGTGGGTAATCTTCTTGTTGACCAAAATAGTCCTTCCCCTAGTGGATATTCAATATATTGCCACTTTTGGGTTGGCTTACCGAAGACTACACACATTTTTTAAAAATTCGTTCTATGACTAACACACTGCAAGATACTTTGTTGCTTACCAAAGCTCAGTTTATTGCAAATAAACATCTTTCTGAGTTTTTGTTCTGTATATGGACTTTTTTGGAGAAGTTTCCATAGAGTGGAACGGTCACGTTTGTTTGCATTTCCATTAGGAATAGTATCAAAATAACCAACACCAACTGTTACATTATTTGGCACCCTTTTCTTGGGATACTAGGGTTAAAATGGTACAGTAAGATCAGGGAGGAGCTCCACCTGGTTCCACCCGCAACAGTCAGCTGACTGAGCTACAAAAAAAAGTTGTTTCGCATTCGTTGTCGTCGTAACCGATACGTGTCACACCACGTCTGTTGCTGACATGGCCAGTTGGGCACTCAGATTACCAAGAAAAGTTACTGTTCTCTGCCGGAATGCAAGCCTGACCCAGGGCTTTACCATTCCAAAGTGTACCAAACCGACGATATCCGTACCATGATAAAAACACAGCATTAGAAAACTTAATTTAAGGATAAGCTCACAAAATCACTAGTTTGCCACCTTTGCAACTTGCGATTTGGATTTAAAATCCAAAATCATTGTTCAGCCCTGGTTTGAGCCTGACACCCCCCCCCCTCTACGTTGCTAGCATCCCGTTTTAAACGTGTAACCTGATATTAGTCGGGTTCTGTTTTTACCTGTCTGGCGACAACCCTGGAGTCATGCCGGGTCAGTCGGGTTGTCTCTATGGTAGCACCGGGTTCAAAGGTCAGTCAGTAGGAGTGAGGAGATTAGCGGAGGGCAGCGAGAGGGATTTGCTTTCGGTCCAACTTGTTTCTATTCAGCACAAATTCTAGGCTTTAAGAAACTCAAAGAAAGGCGTGTGTGTTGAACTATGTTTTTGCTCCATGGCTAAAAGGTTGATCACGATAAAATACTCAAGAATCAGTTGATATGGATTATTTGTTGAGATTAATGTTGGACAATTAAAGACTGAGTTTAAAGAGGAGAAAATGTTCTTTCTGGTTTTGCAGAGCCATACAGAATAATTAGTGCTTTTGTTTCAGACAGTGTCTAAAGTTGTCTGCTGTATGTATGTATGTGTGTATATATATGATATATATATCATGTATAACACACACTGGTCTGTGCTGTCAGTGCAGACCGTGAGAATACCGAGCAGCTGCAAGTGGTAATGTGCTCATGTGGCATGCACGGTGGTAAACACCCTCTTACCCCTCTTTAGTACCAGCTCGTCTGCCTGACGCCTGTCCCTCGATCAGAGTGTCTTCTCCTTCTTCTTCTTCTTCTTCTTCTTCTACTACTTCTGTCCCCACTGGACATTTAATTTGTGGATTTTACCCACAGAAATCAACACAGCTAAAGGTAATTTATGTTTGACTTTTGGCTTAATTTTACCGGCATGTAGTGCATGTTTTAGAGCAGATGAACAGGTGTGTGTCTGTGTGTAACAGAGAGAGAGTGGTATTTGTGGTAGAGAAGAGTGTGTGTTTGTTTTTACGAACATTTGTCCTCTTCAGGTGTTGGGACTTCTGAAGTGTAACCGCTGTTCGGATGTGTTTCAGAAGTGTGTGTATATGTGTGTGTTGTTTCTGCACAGGTGCACGAGTTGGGTGGCCTGCATTGATGCAACACTCCGCCCCCTTTTACATGCACTGACACACAAACACACACTCACACTGAAGTAAAAGGAGAGAGAGAGTTTAGCGAGACTCGTACGTAGAATTGCGAATACTGGGTTGGGTGGGGCTCTCTGGACCTTTTTTTTTTTTTTTTTAAAGTTAGTTTTTATTAATCCCCTTAGGGAAAGTAGTCCTCTGCATTTTGACCCATCTTAGAATTAGGAGCAGTGGGCTGCCACACTGAGTAGCGCCCAGGGAGCATTGGGGGTTGGGTGGGGCCGGGTGGGGATTTGAACCGGCAACCCTCTGGTTACAAGTCAAGTTCCCTTTCCACTTGGCCACGGGCTGCCAACTTAGCACTGCATTAACATAAATAAAGAAATAGTCATGGCCGACTTTGCAGCGAGACGTGCTAATGTTGCTATAATTGAAAGTGATGTCTGCACTTCATTTAAATAATAATTATTATAACAATAATAATCATAATAATAATAATAATAATAATGATAATGATAATGAAAACACCTGCAAGAGGGAAAATGGTCTAGTCTGTATGTATATGTAGTATGACAGCAGCCTATAGGCTCCTTTTTTGTGTAGTTGTAGTTCTTTGATTGTGTAGTTTAGAATTCATAAAACCTCCGCAGAGTAACAATGATTAGTCAATTAATCAATTGGCAATCAATCAGTTTTCACACTTATAAACTAATAAACTACATTTGAATGATTTTACGATTGCTACCACAGATAGATTGTGGACAGAAGACTCCGCCCTTCTATGCTTCAAACAATCACAATTATTTTTGTTATTGTGACAGGGAATTTTCATATCATCACATACCAAAATCAGATTTGTTGTTTTAGCATTGTTATACTGACCATACAGTGTAATTTGTACTGTACAACTTTACTGGAACACATCCAGAGAATACAGAAAACATGTGTGTGTTTAAAATAACAAATCTGTCAGGAAAAAAGCAGCTTCTATGGGTTAAACGAAGTGTCAAGTATTTGGTGTGACCTACTCTAACACTGTAACAATAACACAACGCTGACTCTCCTGGAATTTGTCTTTATATTTCATGTCTGTTGTTTGAGTTCAACACAAATATAAGTCACATCATTTTAATCCATTTTGACACTAACCCTAACCCACAGACTCTGACAAAAATGCTGAGCTGGTGTTGACCTCAGACTTTTTGCACACTACTGTATGTCTCACTGGTTGTCTTTGGTGTGTGTGTGTGTGTCCGTGTTAGCATGTCCTCTGTTGTCTCTAAAGAGCCTTTTGACCTCTTTGTCTCCAGACTGAAAAGACTTTTCAGGTTGTCTTTCTCTTCTCTCTCTGTCTCTCTCTCTCTGTCAGACGTCCGTCATTGAAGCTCCTCTTGTCCTGTGTGACCTCCCGACACAGAGAGGTACGACCACACACACACACACACACATACACGGAGTATTTAATCAAGCATTAAGGAAAGCGAGAGTCAGTCTTATCCACTACCTTAACAGTGTGAGTGTCTTTATATTGAGTGTATTTAAGGACAACGTGTGCTGTTTGCGTGTTTGTTTCTGTAAACCTCAGCAAATGTCAGCCTTCATAAAACACCATGGTGCAATGGCAGCGTGTAGCACCACCCACACAAACACAGTATGCTCTACTGCAGTCAGCTGTATACACACACATCCACCCCCCACCTCATGTACTTTCGAAAGCTCAAAGACTTTGACGAAAACACAAAGAGTAAGTGGAATTTGCAGCCGAATTCCTGATGAAAGTATTGCTGTAAGTTTGTCTTTGTACTTTTCACTGAAGGACACGACATCTAACACAAGTTCATGTTATCATCAGGTGTGTGTGGGAAAATTGTCAATAATTTTGTTGTGCATAGCAATAAAAAGCATTAATTGTAGGGAAATTTCCTTTATTGTGATAAAGGTTAGTTCACCAGCATTCACTTATCAATCATTTCAGGAACTCTTGTTTTAAAATGGTCTTATTGAAGATTCTAACCCCTATTTCACTTGTTATGTTTGCTAAAAAAAATATGTAAACGTTGTGAAAGTGATTTATTATTCATGGGACATGACATTTTTCATATTGACCCATCCCCAATACTAAAAGTACTTAATGTTTAAATCCATATATAAGCTCAGAGCAGCTTAAACACTGCATGTTAATGAACATCAGTTAGTTGATGGACGACGTAAACATGCTGGATTATAGCAGGAATGTCCATTTACATTAATTTGATCATTCACTTTATTAATACAAAACAGATGTTTTTGATTGAATTCCTACAAACAGATATTTCTAGTCCGAAGTTGGTGTTGTGAACTTTTGTGTATTTGCAGAAGTGATGACAAGGGTTGTATGCATATGCAACTTAAATACACATTATATTGGTTTTAAACTGATTATTGGTCAGGGAAAGCCTGCTGATGTCATTGTGTCATTGACATGTTATTTTTTTGTGTCTACTCACCAATTTTCACCAGTCAGTCGATAGCATTGGTTCTCAAACTTTTTATACCAAGAACCACCTTGAGAAAATATTGAGCTCTTGATGTAACACCAATATTACCAACGTTTAAATACAGTGGTGGAGGCAGGGGGCAGATTTATTGCCAATAAGATCATTTGCTCTCTCATCACCCTCCTCCTCTTCCTCACATAGACTTCACACACTGATATAGTGAGATTAGCTTAAGATGGAGCAAGACATAAGGTAACTCTAATTTATTATTATTTGCTTCATTTTCTACACACCTTGGTCAAAATTCCTCATCTCAATTCCAATCACAAACCTTGGTATCAACGATAGAACAGTATTTTCCTGCAAGTACCACCAGACGAAGCTTGCGTACCACTGGTGGTACACGTATCACAGTTTGAGAACAATAGGCTCTATATAGTATGTAACGCAGCCTCAGTGTCAGCTGAACATTTGGCCACATGCACCATGGGTGCAGGGATGTATGTGAAGGTGCATGTGTTTGTTTTTGTCCCAGTGGCGCGGCCTCAGTTCTTCAGCCCGGTGATAAAGTGTTAAAACTGCAGCCAAGCCGCTCCAGGCCCCCTCTGGGGTAATTGCCGGCAGGGTAATTATATCCACCAAGAGCTTTTAGAGTTAAAATAAGAAGCTAACCTCACTCACTCGCCAAATGTTCCTCCATGTCAGCTTTACGCAGAGATAGACAGGCACAGACTGATAGACAGACTGGGTGTAGTTATCACCGAGGCCTCGGCTGGAAATAACAATTTACTCACTATGGGAATCCAAGTGAGTTGTAAGTGGATGAGTAAGTGAGACTTTTAGAAGCAGCCATGTCTCCTTGTTTGGCTCAAAGCAGTGTGTCGTCTATAATGGTAACGATGAAGGCAGCCGACAGGAAGCGAAGGAGCTGATGATGATGGGACCCACCAAACCTGTGGTTGGCGGCTTCCCTGCTTCACAGTTACCTCAAATCAAAAAAAGAACAAGTGGTAAATGAGCTTATTTGTCAAGCACCAGTTAATTACATCACGTGGTGAGGCTAGAAAGCAACTTCTGTCACTATGTAAGACATCTGCTCGCGGCTAAACATAGCCCGTATATAAAAAGTGGACATAGTCTTCTGGGTTTAAAATAGACTCCCAGTTTGGAGCGTCTAGATTAGAGATTTGACTGACCTCATGTCAGCTTTTGAAACTGGAAGCTCACACTCTGACCAGACGAGCTGTCAAACACACGGCGTTCACTCGGGGTGCCAAATCTTAAACCGCAATATTTCGGTACATTAGAGGTGTGTGTATTTATTCTCTATAAATAGATTCTGCATGCATTGGATTGTAGCAGGTACCATTTTACAGGTTGCAGCTGATCATCTCTGATTTTGCTTGAATAATAATTAGGATTTTATTCTCGAAAGATAACGACTTTATTCTCATAATATTATGACGTCATTCTCAAAAGATTAAGACTTTATTCTTGAAAGTCACCCCCTTATGGCCATTTAAGCGAGCACAGGTTTCGGTCACTTCCCCATTGGCTGGAGAATACATTTATTTTTACAGTCTATGGGATTACACGTTTCTTGAAGCATTCAGACGAGGGGCGGAGCCTGTGTAGAGCATGCAGGAGGTAGATGGAGGCAAAAAACAGCTTGTTGCTTTGTTAATCCAAATCTGCGTGCATGCACAGTTACATGTTTCCATACTGTACACTCCTGCTGTATCACAGTGACACGGGACGACCTCTGCACATACTTTAGTCTCACTTTGTATCTGTTAGTTATGTATCGTCCTCAAGGACACATTGTAGAAGAAGTGGTGTCCTCAGCGAAGCAGTCCCCATCTTTGCAGCAGCAACTTTTTAACTTGTGTCAGCAGTTTCTGACTCTTGACCGTGAGTGACCAATGGAAATGAAACAGGGCAGTGTGTGTGTGTGTGTGTGTGTGTGTGTGTGTGTGGTTGAGCCACCATGGCTCAACTCCTACTTAATACTTTTACTTGTGTAATATATAAAAAAGTGACTTCACCGTCTACCAAAGTAATTTTCTGGTAACATACTTGCACTTTTTACTCAATTATCCCTTTAAGGTACTTTATACAAGACTGTGTTAGGGTTAAGGTTAAAGTTAGGGTTAGACATTAAGTGGTTATGGTTAAGGTTAGGGTTAAGGCTTTGTTGAGGCTGTCCAAATATATGGAAATCAGTGCAGTGTCCTTAAAAAGAATAAGCTCTGTGTGTGTGCATTTTTTGAGTGTGTGAAAGTGACTGAAAAGGAGGATTCCTTTTGTCAGGATGAAGCATGAAGGCTCCTGGGAATCTTTCAAATCCTCTGTGGAATGTGTGTGTGTGCACGTATGTGTGTGTGTACATGTGTGAGTGTGTGTGTGTGAGTGTGTGTGTGCGCGCATGCGTTGGGGCTTGGCTTGTCACCACATTTGTACAAGGAATGCAAATATTTGCGCGTCTCTCAATTTTTGCGGTGTAGTATAACTGTTACCATGGCGACCACTATCCTCTGGTGTTTTCTGTGTCACCTGACAGCAGAGGTTGGCGGCTAACTTGTTCTTTTCTTCCTCGGCCCACCTCCACTTCCCTCCCCCCCCTCCCCTCCCTCGTCCTCCCTCCCTCCCTCTCTTGTGTCCTTGCTCGCTGGTCTAAATGGCAGCACTCAGGTCAGATTTCATCAGCTGCTCTCATTAATGTGTTTATTTACCAAGCGCACTCAGCTCATCCTCTAGTGGCCTTGAATTTGACTCTCCATCTCAGAGCCGGTCACGTGATGCGCCGATGGGGTGTGTCGGAATGCACACAGTAAACCTGAGTGTCTGTAAAAATAGAACTTACTGTGTCAAGTTAACAATGTAATTAAAACAAAACTCTACATTGGATTTTTTTTTAGGATTCAACAATGTTCAGTGTTTTTTATTTAGTCTAACTCATGATTTAGTTTCTCTTTTTCTTGTTTAATTAAAAGTCTCACGTTGTTTCTCCAGTTAAATCTGTAAATTCCATCCAAACACATTTCATCAGATTAGCTGCCATGTTGGGATATTAAATGATTGAAAACTGACTTTGTTGATTAATTCATTATCAAATTAGTTAAAGCTGATTGTTGACCTTTCTGTAGTTCAGAGTCCATAATGTCCACACCAAATGCAGCTGCAACAAACTGTAATTGGTCATAAGTCCAGTGTTTATGAGGCAAACATTAAAAACTGTCTCATGATGTTAGATTTTTATGAAATTTTTGGATTAAAACCCGCATGTTTGAGGGTTTTCATGTTTTTTCCGGGTTGTGTCTCTCTTACAGGATGGTGATGGCGGAGGGGAGTCCAAGAGACCGTGGGAGGGGGGCTCCGGTGACAGCAGGAGCCGAGGGGAGGCAGATCTTTGTGGAACTTGGTGAGTGACCTTTAGTGTAAACCCGTTACATCATGCCACATTTTCCTTGCCATGTGCTAAAAAAAAAGCACATTCTGCAGTTAAAAATCTGTTTATTCTCTGTATTGTTTTTGCTGCATCGTGACGTCATTATCTTCCTTTCGGCACAGCGGAGCAGAACTTTGACGCCATTTGTCTCTCTACGTATCGAACGGCCTGCAAGCTCAGATTTATACAGAAGAGATGCAACTGTGAGTCCACAACACTGCCCTCTATTGGCACCCGTGTGTATGCTGATTGTGTAGAAGAAATACATTTAAATACACAAAATCTGGACATTTTTTTCCAGTAGATGAGGTTTTATTTCTGCATCAGTCAAAAAACACAAAGGTGTCGACAAAATATTCAACTCTTGTAATGTAAAAATTTCTACTACTACTACTTCTTTTTTCTGCTATTAGTTTTAATTACTTTTTAGTTCTACTGCAAACTTCTTACGAGTTGATGGTTGTTTTTGTAAGCTAAACTGTGTTTTATTTAAATCCATAAATTATTTTCTCGATTATTCAAGTACTTGTTTGGTCCGTCAATGTCAGAAAATGTTGAAAAGTGTTGATCAGTGTTTATTCACCAACCAAAATGATTCTAATGATTTCTTTGTTATATGGTGCGAAGAAACCAGAAAATATTTCCATTTAAGAAGCTGAAAAATCAGAAAGTTTGTTTTAACTATTGAAAAAATACTCAAAATCCAACAAGTGTACAAATTCCCCCTGACTTCCCTCCTCTCGTTCCAGTGCATCTGATCGACATCTACAACGTGATCGAGGCGGTGCGCGACGCCGGTCTGAATGCCATCGAGCTGAACGTGGGCATCTCCGTGACCCGACTGGAAAACCTGGTCTCGTCGCTGTTCAACCAGCTCAGCAAGCGTCTGCCCACCACGCACACCATCAACGCTCACGAGAGCACCGTCCTCTTGGTGGAATTCATACTGGCAGCTGTCGACAGGTAAAAAGATCAGCTCCTTATAAAATTCACACTGCAACCGACCCACTCCTTTACCCACGGTTATGTGTAAATCAGTCTGGACCAAACTCCGGCGGCCTGACACACTAATATCAGAAGCATGACTCGATTGTTGGGCTTATTAGATAAACGCCGACCTGCTGCTGGACAGTAAACGGCAGGAAGTGAAGCGGCTGCACGACAGATAATTAAATCAGAGGTAAAAACTAGCCTTCAGATACCGACGTAAATGATTTAAATCTTCTTACACAGCGCTGGGATTTAACTGTGAACTGACCCTTTCTGAAAGACTCACAGTTTTTTAGGGCTAAAATGAATCGATTATCCATTGATTAGTAAATGAATGTACTATTTTGATAACTGATTTTCAGTTTCAGCTTCTTAAAAGTGAATATTCTCTGGTTTCTTTGCTCCATATAACCCAAAATCATTTAAACCTTATAATTTTGGTTTGTTGACATCATCCTTTGGAGGTTTGGGAAACATTTTTCAACATTTTCTGGACAAAACAAGTATTGAATTATTCAAGAAAATAATCTTTTATAAAACAAAATAATAATTAATAGCAGCCCCATAGTTTATTAGGACTGAAATGAATCGATTGTTCACCGATCAGTAACTGAATTAGCAATTTTAAAAATTGATTTGGTTGTTTTGACTGTTTTTTATTTTTAGGTATTTAAACAAGTTAAAACCTAATAATTTTGGTTTGTTGACATTTGAAAATATCGTCATTTGGAGGATTGGGAAACAATTTATTTAGCATTTTCTGCAACAAGCACTCTATTATCTTTTATAGTGAATGATCATCAGTTTATATACTTGTTGAAAATAAACAGTGCTGTGTTTGTTTTCCCAGTGAGCCAGAAGGCCGACTGACGGTGCTGTCCGTGAAGGCAATGCTGGCCATGCTCTGTGGAGGAAAACTGGTCGATAAACTCCGCTGTGAGTATCAGCTCGTTCATCAGCTCTACACTTGTAGTCCGCTCATCAAATGTCTGGTGGTTATTTCAGTTTTTACATTCTTTGAACTGTACGTGCATTATTCTGTAGTTGTTCTGTGAAGTGTTGTGTCTCTGACTGTTTACGTCACACATAAATTCCTATTCGACGCCTTACACATTCGTAACTCATAACAGTCGTTGTAGAATTTAACGTTTTGCTGTGTTTTAACATTTGTATGTTTAAAGCTATAAAAGTGATGCTATTCTGCTTGAAAAAGATCTTAAATGGACATCTGTGACTCCACTGTGATTCTTCCTCATTGTTTCTCATCAAAAAGAATGACGAAAACTTTCTTTCATTTCTGTGATCAAAACGTCTCCCGAGTTTACTTACTCACAATTCACCTGTCGTGTGTCACAATTGTGCAGTCTACTTTTGGCAGTCAGATCTCACCATAACACATAAATTAATCAGAAATTTGAAGTACATTTTGTGTATTTTATGGATTCATTTTCTACATAATCCTCTTTCTAGTTCCCTCTTTCTACATGAGAACATGTTGATGGGCAAATCATGTAAAAAAAAAACCTGCTTTTTTACAGCTTATATGTGCAATGGAAATGTCTATATATGTCAGGCTGAATGTAATGTACATATTGTGCATGTACACATGTTACATATTGTGCCATCTTGTGGAAAATGTACGACAGTGCTGCTGTCTGTTCACGCCGATTCATCCCTTTTTGTATTACGTTAAGTGTGTCGACAAAAAACTGATTCCAGCACCATAAAATAAGAGTTCTAAAGTAAGGTAGGATTAGGAAATACAGAGGTTATGAATATAGGAAGATGACGTTAACACTGGTGTGCGTTTTGTGTGTGCAGATGTGTTTTCTCAGGTATCTGACTCCCACGGTGTGTTGGTGCAGTCCAAGTTTGACTGGTTTCTCAGGGAGGCTCTGAAGTTGCCCACCGCTATACACGAAGGACCGTCCTTTGGCTACGATCACGCGTTAGCGCGCTCGTGCTTTCCACAACAGGTACAACACAGTCAACGCTGTTCTCCTCACTTTTGATTTTTTGTTACGTTCATTTACGCGGCTGTATTTGTTGTCGTCGTTTTGTAGAAGAGGGTGATGCTCAACATGTTCCTGGACGTCGCCGCCGATCCCCCTCAGTGTCTCGTGTGGCTGCCTCTCATGCACCGCATGGCCAACGTGGAGCATGGTATACACCCACACACACACACACACACACCCTCTCTAACTCATGTCTTTACTTTCGAAAGTAGAATTTGTAGCTGAATTCCTGATAAACGTTTTTCTGTAAGTTTGTCTTTGTCCTTCCACTGAAGGACAAAACACAAGCACTGAAACACAAGTCCATCATCATATGTGTGTGTGTGTGTGTGTGTGTGTGTGGGAAAAGGATAGCAAAATACCTTTTACTAAACTAATTTACAAGTGACTTCTTGTAGTTGATGCCAAGTAGGGATTGTGATAAAAAGCATTCATTTTGTTGAACTTTCCTTTATTGTGGCCATCAGAAATGGGTAAAATCATGAATATGTTATACAAGGAATATTTCTTGAAAATAAGTGCAACTTTTCAGTGATATCAGGAACTCTTTCTTTAAAATGGTCTCATTGAAGTTTACAACTCCTATTTCACTTGTTACGTTTGCTAAAAACATGTATTCCAGTGTATCTCGAGTGAGACAGTGATTTATGTGTGTTTCATAGCAGGTATGAGCAAATATATGCAGCATATTTTGCAGGATTATTCTAGGATTATTTCGAAATTTTCATATTTCATATCCCTAATACTAAAAGTACAACAAAATGTGATTATTTTAAAATGTTTTATCCATGTATTAAGCTCAGAGCAGCTGTTAATGAACATCAGTAGTTGTTTCTAAATCGTAGTGAGGACACATGATAGACACAATGCCCCTTACCCTAACCTTAACCATCCCAACTAAGTCCCTTACCCAGGTCGTAACCCTGAAAAAGCCCCAGACAAAATGTCCCCACAAAGACAGGTTTGTAGGTTTATTTTTGGACCTCACAAAGCTATAAATAAACACAAGAACACACGATGACGAACAAACTCTTTATCGACTTGTTCTGGGCACTCGCTGACAGATCCCATCTCTCTCTCCCTCCCTCAGTCTATCACCCAGTGACGTGCTCCTACTGCCGTGGCAATGGCATGACGGGCTTCCGCTACCGCTGCCTCCGTTGCCGTGGTTACCAGCTCTGCCAGAACTGCTTCTGGCGCGGCAATGTCAGCGGCTCGCACAGCAGCCAGCATCAGATGAAGGAGCACTCGTCCTGGGTGAGTCACGGTGTGATTCCCCGTCCGTCACACCAGGGGGCACCACTGTTTTTGTGTGTGTGTGTGTGTGTGTGTGTGTGTGTGTGTGTGTGTGTGTGTGTGTGTGTGTGTGTGTGTGTGTGTGTGTGTGTGATCTCTTCAGCTGTTGTTGTATGTATTACGTAATCATAAACAACAACAATTTATTCATGATCCTCATATGTTTTGTGTAAAAAAAATATTAATTTATAAGATAACTACCAACTAAAATTGGAAATTAAAAGGTATAATGTACAATTTTCCTTTTAAATGATGTGGCAAATGAAGAAAAGACCTGAATGTAAATGACACAAAGACATAAAATCACCATAACACCTCCATAAAAGCAGCTCTAATCAGAAGGGGAGAATGTTTACAGGGTATAAATAGATGGATAGTTAGTTGTTGAATTATTCATCACTCAGGCTCAGCATAATTTGTCTTACTAATGTTTCTGTAAGAAGAGCAATAAATCCCTCCGATACAGCAGCAGCTTCTGTCCGTCCGAGAAAATCCTCCTCTTCACAAAGGAACCGCATCCTCGTAATCCTCTGCAGACTTCAAACATCATTATCAACAGCGCAATTCTGTTTATGCCGTTGCACTTCATTTAGTTTGATCACAGTACAGTACAGTAGAAAAATCACACAAAGGGCGAAGAACGACTTCCTGCCTGGAATGTGAAGGCCACCTTAGTTCACCGAAAATGGCAAAGTTAGTTCACCGAAAATGGCAAAGTTGATAGATAATAGTTGGTTTGAAAAAGAAGTTACATTATTTTCAGAATAAGAGGCACTGAGTTCTGCATGACTTGGTTGTTTTTGTGAAAATGAGAAACTCACTAAAATATTTATTAAAGAATTTTGAATTAATCTTGCAGGCCAGATATTAATGCCGGCGGGCCAGTTTTGGCCCATGGGCCTCCAGTTGCTGCCCACTGCTCTAGTGCATAACTTCAAACTATAAGAAAAATATCTACTACTTTCAAACCAGTGTCAGATAAGATCACACATCAGTAAAGCGAGGTGGCTTCATACAGTTGGACTGGGGAAACTAGGGATGGGAATAGGTATGGATCAGTATCGATATTGGTCACGATACCGGTCAAAGTCACTGGTTTGGACATCGGACATCGGATAGATAGAAATGTGAAATACCGACGCTTCACTCAATACAGAACAATAGTCTAAAATGACTGTATCGGACTAATGTCCCATCCCTCCTGAAAACACTATGAAGTGCCCACAGAAAATGTCCGAAACTGATTCTTCTGCTAAAGATATTCGTGGACATTCCATAGGACTAAGTAGAATTGTATTTTGATCATGTTGAACGACTGCCTGACGTCATGCCCGCATGTTCAGTCACAGCTCCTGCTGTTCCTGCACCATGCAGCTCCAAGTTATAGATATAGATACAGCAAATAACTTGCCAAAGTATTGTAAAAACACAAAGTAAAGTTTATGTCTTATGTAGAGCTGAGAGTGTGGAGAGCAAATCGTGTCGAGAAAAGTTTTGGTAATTACTCCACAGGGGGGAGAGATGGAAGTTCCACACACTGGACCTTTAAAGGCTGTCACCTTTTATAAATGTCACATGGTCTTCAAACACTGACCTCATATTTCTCTCCCTCGCTCTTTCTGTGTGTGTGTATGTGTGTGTAGAAGTCACCGGCGACGAAGTTCGGCCGTGCCCTGAGCAGGACTCTGGGCTGCGTGTCGTCCAGAGAATCCTCTCACCCGATTTATCCCGAGGAACCAGAGAAGACACTTAACCTGGCCAACATTGTGTAAGACCTCACAGCAGTAACACACTCCACACTCACTACACATTATATTATGTCATTAGCTCCAGTCATTATGTAAATGAAAAGGTACAAAAAAAAATCACAGGTCACAGGTGATCACATGACGTAAGTCAAGACAGTGGACAAGCATGGAACTGAGAAAAAGCTAAATGGAGCTCAGCTGGTATTAATTTTACAGTTTAAAGTTGTGATTTTCTCACTGTGAGCCTGAACTCTTGGCATTAATTAGCCTATTTTTAGTTAATATACTTGTCTTACAGGTGTTATTAAATCAGTTTAAAGGGCTATTAATGGACTATTTCACCACACACACACATTGACTCTCACACTTTTCTTTCGTTTATCTCATGATAATTCACCACAAAAAGTCTGTATTAAATTTGGCATTGCACCTCTGGAGTTTTAAATATGACAAAAAATCAGCTTCTTAAATGTGACTTATTTCTGGATTCTTTGCGCCATATCACAAAGAAAGCATTAAAACTGAATCATGTTCAAAGTTTGGGAAACGCAGGTCAACATTTTTCAACATTTTCTGACAATTTATTGACCAAACAATGAGATGATTAATCGAGAAAATAACTGACAGGTTCAGTGATATATACATAATCGTTTCAATAAATCCAAACATTATAGTTAGACTGGATCCCAAATTCATGCAAGAAAATTCGTTTTTTGTTACTGTATAACCTGTATCAGCAGGAAAAAATGTAACACATTACTTTTAAGTTGAATTAATTGACCAGAAACTGTTGCTATGATAATACCACCATGATACAATGACACTGTAAGACAGTAAATTGTAATTTATGAGTCATTTAAATACTAGTATATACACACAACATGTTAGACAGCTGATTCGCTTTGTCGCGCAGGTGAAGTTAACATTAAAAACTGTGTAAACGGGTTGAGTTTTTATGGCAGAAAGTGAAACATTTACACACTGTGACTCATTTACTCGCACGGCTGCTCACACACTCTGCAGACTTGATTCTTTTCTGTTTTTTTATGGCACCGGTGGAGCCGGAGAGGGAGAGACCAGACAATCCGCACATCACCAAACACAAACGGCTGAATAAAACTTTCATCCCAGGCCACTAAAGAACTTTATTGAAGACAGTGTTTCAATGTGATGTTGCTCTTCCTTTGGAATCACAGTGTTTTTTTACAGATATATCATCAGTGGAGTTGCTTGTTCACAGAAAGTTTAATTAATATGAACAAATAAAAAAAAAAAAAGTCCCACCTCTTGATCCAGGCCTGTGTGGTGGCTCCACCCCTGTTGTGGTTTGATTTATTTTTTCAAAGACTGGGTCAGTACAGACCTGCAAACATTGACTCGACTTGTTTCCAGGCCAGCACACAGACGCTGCACTTAGCACTGATCGTTGTGAGTATGCTACAACAGAGCTGCGTCACATTTGTTCCTCTGTTGTCGAGTTCAGACTGTCAGAGTTTTCTCTGAATTAATCTGTTGTGTCTCTGTGTTCACACAGACTTTTCTCTCTTCTGTCATTGTGTCTCTCTGTTGATCTATGGCCTTTGTGTCTGTGTGTGTCTGTGTTTGCTCAGACAAGAGCAGCAGCACTTCACTGTTGATGTGTGTGAAAGAATGATTGTGTTTTTGATTGAAAGTCCTTTTGTGTTTTAACAATTCAGCGCCGCATTAGGGCTGCAGCTCACGATTAGTTACATATGTCGATTATTTTCTCGATTGATTAAGAAACGATGATGTTCTCATATTTTCATTGCCCTTTGACACTGTTTAAGTTGTTGATGTTGCTTCATTTATTTGATTTCAAGTGTTTTTATTCACGTCTTTGGTCCACTGTGGTTGTTTGTAAAGCGCTTTACAAATAAAGGTGGATTGGATCGAATGTCCACAAATCACATTTATTCACTTTTAATGATTTCTCTGTTACATGGAGAAAAAGAAACCAGAACATATTCACATTTAAGAAGCTTAAAAATCAGATAAACCCCCTGCTTAAACTTGATTATTGATTGTCGAAATACAATTAATCACTGACACATTGTGTGTGCATATATTGTATTTGTGTTTCAGTCCGGCTCGTCCTGTTGGAAACACCAGTGAGGCCATGTTACTGTCCTCGTCCTCTCCTGAGACGTCAAAGAGGTGAAAACACAAAGAATTAAAATCACAATTATAACCTAAAACGACTTTATTCCAATTGAAATCAATTTATTTGATCAGATTTGTAGAAAATATAATCTGGGCTTTTTATGTGGCAACTACGTTACATTACATGTCATTTAGCAGACGCTTTTATCTAAAGGGAATTGAGTACAACCAGCCAGGGGTGGAGTTGAACTTGCGACCATGATGTCTGTTGTACACAGGGTACCGGTCTTAACCACTGAGCTACCCCACCCCAACTAGTACACAGTATCTTTTGAAAAAAGCTCATACAAATTTGATTTTTTATTATTGGTAGACTGAAATATTAAGGGATTATCATGGGAGGGGATATCTCATTTCATTTTTTTGAATTTTATCACTTTAACCCTTTGATTTTTCTTTTAAAACACTTGAGTATGAGTTAAGTAATGAGTGTAAGTAAAGAAATAAATGAATATCTATATATTTTTTTATTTAAAACACATTATTCTATTCACATGCAGGGAAAAACACTGTCAACTTATGTGTAAAGAAAACATTTTGATATAAAAACTAAATGATAATCTGAATAAATATAAATTAGCAGCACACTGTTAATATGTCTACGTGTGTATGTGTGAAAACTGTAGCTGTTAGTGGTGTAATGAAGCTGTTGTGATTGCTGCAGTTTGCTGAAATAGCGTCATAATCACCGTCTGTTTCATTATCTTTTTTTTTTCCCCGTCGCTCCAGTTTGGCAGCGGCTCAGCGCATGAACGAGGAACACGCTCTCATCGCCGCGTACGTGAATCGTCTCCAGGGCAGCCCACGGTGAGCGAGGAGCACGGATGCAGCGGGGGGGTGTTTACACCAACACAAACAAAAACAGAGAGGGAGGAGAGAGCAGGGTGCAGAACAGTTACCCTCCAGTACTGTTAGATTAAATATGCAATAGAAAAAAGGCAAATATTAACCAAATTATAATCCCCTCTGACACCAAAACAGCTCGTTTCTCCTCCTTTAAACACAGATTATTATATTGCCTGTAATGAAATATTATGGAGATATTGTTTATATGTGACTGAACAGAGGGTAATAGATGTTGACACCACTGAGATTCACTAAATAAATGAAGCTTCAATAAGTTTTTGATTACATTTGAAAGGTAAAATGAAGTTTAAATGAATAGGATAGAATTTATTGTACCAGTGGGGAAATTTGCTGTGGATTCTAGATGAAAAAAGAGTTGGTATTATGGTCTGTATTTATGCAGAGCTTTTCTGGTCTTGATGAGCTGCTTTACACTACAGTTTTCACCCATTCACACGCTGCAACATGGGGTTAAGTGTCTTTGCTCAAGGACACGTATTAGAATAGCAGAGCCAGGAATTGAACCCCACAACCTACCAGTTGAAAGACAACTCGCACCTACGACTGAGCCACCATGGCTCAACCCCATTTCTCCAATTTTACTTACTTAATTTAACTTAAGTACGTTTTAAATCAGAAAATGACGTTTGATACTTAAGTACAGTAAATGTCATATACTTTAAGACTTTTACTTAAGTAATATTATAAAATAAAATGACTTCAACTTCTACCAAAGTAATTTTTCTGCTAACATACTTTTACTTTTACTCAAGTATCCCTTTGAGGTACTTTATACAAGACTGGAAATGACGTCATTGTTGCCCGAGTGTGGTGTCGAGTTTCAAGAGCTTTAGGTAAAAGGCGCTAAGAAATGCGATAAAAGGGTCAAAAAGTGTCCTCACAACTAAGGAGGAACGTGCATGAGTGGGTCCAGAGAAGGCTGAATGGATTGTGGAACAAAACACAAACAATAGTGAGAGTAACATTACATTACATTACATTACATGTCATTTAGCAGACGCTTTTATCCAAAGCGACTTACACTAAGTGCATTTCAACATTTGGGTACATTACACACTTCCTGTAAAAAATCCCCACAATAAATTTTAAACAAAAGCGAGAAAACCTGCAAAGCCTGATCATTGTTAACAACAACAAGCATGTACAGTATAGTAGCAGGATGGAGAATGAAACAGATTTCAGAATAAAAGCTTTTTCAAATGTGCACTTATGGTTCGTACAGCTGTGAGACGTGATGGATGGCGACCGCAGGTTTGTTGTACCTTGAAAGGATAGTCAAGCAATTTGTCCAGACACTGACAGCTTGTTGTTATGTATAAATAAGTCCATATTCTAGATAAAACAATCCTGTTACATCACAACAAGGTCACAATTAAAGTTTAGATCATATACTGTATATATATCTAACAAAAAAGAAGGTAAAATAAAGTATAGATTTGAAAAAAAAATAAATAAATCACACTAGATCTAATTCTTTTGCAGGTTGTATTTAATTTTTCCTAATCTGTGTGTGTTGACAGTGTGGACAGTCCCAGCAGACAAGACGAGGAGCACAAACTCATCGCCCGCTACACGTCTCGACTGGCAGAGAGCGACGGCTCAGGAGTGAGTCAATAAAAACAAAACAATTAAATTATCACATTATATCAAATATACAGTCAGGTTCCTGTATGTTACACAACTCTGTATTCACACGGTCTCTTGTTTTTAGAAACAAAGGTCTTGTGTAGAGATTAATAATCAACCTTTTCGTGACTGCATGAGTGAGTCTAATGTGTGTGTGTGTGTGTGTGTGTGTGTGTGTGTGTTTCAGGTGATTCCGAACCGCAGCATCAACTTTGACGTGAACAAACAGAAGAGGGAGCTCATCGCTCAGCTGGAGTGCAAAAATAGGTAGATATGACTGAACATAAGAAAAGGAGTGATCATTATTTCACCACACGGAGTAGGAGTGAAGTATTGTTTTGTCTGTCTGTCTGTCTGTCTGTCTGTGTTTCCACACTTGCCAATATGACTAACAGAGGCTGACAGAGGCTTGTTGGGTGGATAGAGTGAAGTCTGCCATCTCTGATTGCCTTGTTTTAAACAGCAACTCCTTACTCTTTATTTTTTGACTCATGCTCATTAGTGTCTGTCACTTTATTGTCATTTCTGATTATTAAAGTGCTGGTAGAAGTGAATTTTGAGTTTTCAGCCTGATTTATCTGACCTTTCGCTGATCAAATTTGGGCTAAGAAAATGAGAAATGATCAAAAATGATAAGCTTGTAATATTCAAAAAATTTAATAATTTTTTTTTACAATAATCAAAGGTTTAAGCACCTAAATGCTTTTTTTATCCTACTAAAAACAATGATGACTCATTTGGTTACAGCTCTGTCAAGTTAAAAGCATTTTTTCCTTTGTTTTTGTAAATCTTATTACAAACTGAGTATCTTTTGGGTTTTAGATCAATAGATTGTTGTAGAGTTACTTAATTCATTGATTTAAATGTAGTTTCCCTCTATTTGGACACTGGTCAAGACAAAAATAATTTGTAATAATGTCGCCATTTTTGCTCCAGGACACAGTTTATCATCAGTGTCCTGATAAATAATTGGCAGATTACTCAATGAAAACTGATTAATTAGAGCCATCATTAACATGTAACAACAGTTTAAAATGACTCCTCACTGTGGTACTGAATGTCTTCAGAACATGTGTATACATACATTATCTAAAAATCAAACTAAATCTCCCAGATTTAGTTCATCTAAACCCAGTGTAATCCCATATTTCTCTCTCTGCATAAACAGTGCAAATCCACCAGCCTAAACTGAAGAGTTTTTTTTTTTGTATTATTTCACAGAGAGATCTTGGCAGAGATTAAACGGATCCGAACAGAACACGACGCAGCCGGCCAGCTCAGTCCAGAGAAAGGCTGCACCAACCCGACGCTGCTGGCCGAGCTCCGCCAGCTCAGGTAAACACAAACCTGAAACCTGCTGTACACACACACACACACACACTATGACTATTATTTGTGTTTGTTTTAACCTGATACATTGACTGAAACGACGCCCAGACCTTTGTGTACACAAGCTTTTTAAAAGCCGTTATTTTCACTGCGCTGTGTGTTCTGCGGCATCAGATTTGGCGGGAAATGTGCTGTGTTGCTTTGCAGCACGGAGGGAGCACTTTATGGCAGATGGCACTGGCAGATGGTGGATTTTTGTGGAAAAATCCTCAGTTTGTTTATGCTTTTGCTTTTTTTTTTTTTATTGAAAGCAAAACGTCAGGAGGGAGAGGAGGAGGAGGAGAAGATGTTTCTCCACCAGGAGCCTCTTGTTCTCAGTGACCTTTTTAGAGCATTTACTATCACTACAGGAGGGATGTTTTGACATTTTTCTTTTTCTTTAAAATATGAGATATTACTTGACTGTCTAAAACAATGATATTTTTCTATGTGACCACATGAGGGCGCCAGATTTGCAAATTTAGTGGCTTTAAAGATTCCGGGCATTTAATTGTTTTTAGAAGATTATTTGATTAAAAACGTTTACAATAAAGTGAACAGGTGTACCTAATAAAGTGGCTGGATAGTGTATGTGGCAAATTAGACTTTTTTTCCAGTATTAAATTGGGCCTAAGGATTCATCACGTGAGAACTGAAAGTCTTGGGGTCGCCTTTCAAATGAAAGGTCAAGGGTTCCCACATTGCTGCTGACAACATCTGCTGAGCCAAGTGCTAATTTGCGATCTCTGTCCCTGGTCAGGCTTTTGTCCTGTAACAAAAATACATCAACAAATCAGTACTTCAGTAAAGCACTTACATATATACAGCATAAAAACATCTAACATGCATATATAAGTCCATAATCCACAGACAGTGAATACAAATTTGGTTTTGTTTTGGCCGCTCTGCAGGGATGATTCTATTGGTGTGTGTGTGTGTTTGTTTGTGACACCTGATACTGATTTAGATACCTGAAATGAGTCCCTCTGCTTATTTAATTCCTTCCTAATGACACTTTGTAATTAGGAACAGTAATGGAGGATAAGCTGCTGTCTGTGTGTGTGTGTGTGTGTGTGTGTGTGTGTGTGTGTAATGCTGCAGACAGAGGAAAGACGAGCTGGAGCAGAGGATGTCGTCTCTCCAGGAGAGCCGGAGGGGACTGATGGTGCAGCTGGAGGGACTGATGAAGCTGCTCAAGGTGACACACACACACACTCACACTATTATCTTCACTGTATTGTGTTGTCACACCCTAGAGGGCAAAGCTTTCCTTTTATTTCCCCCCTCTCGCTCCCTCCTGCAATAACAAGCTCCATTTTCCTCCCTGCTTACTTCCTCCTTTTTGTATGATTTTTTTTTTACCTCAGTTTCTGGCTGTGACCTTGTCTGACCTCTTCTTCTTCTTCTTCTTTTTCTTCCATCCTTTGTCCTGCCTGTTTGTTTACAACTGCCCATGTTGTGGTGCGGTAGGATGAGGAACAACGACAGGCAGTAAGTTCACTCCCTGATATGTTCATGTGTTCACTTCTCCCCTCTCTAAACGAGTAACTCTGCTTTGTGGAGATGTCAGTTTATTTCATGTGGGTCACACAGATGATGACTTAAGGTGATTTTAAAGTGGTAATTACCACCTGAAATCCGTCTCTCAGGCGCAGGCCGCTGGTTCTTCTCACGCCTCTCCTTCCCGACCGAGTCCATCGACGGTCCGCTCCGTGGGCGCCGCGTCTCCTCAGGCTCACATGTACTCGCCTCAGGACTCGCTCGCGGGAGTGGGTGGCGACGTACGGGAGGCCTTTGCTCAAGGTGAGAGGGATTGGATTTGGAGGTGAAGTATTCCTGCTGTGACAAGTTTAATTAGCAGCTGCAAATTCATTTGCTGCATCTGTGAGGTCTTTTAAAATGAAATAATCAAATAAACATTACAATTATTGTTTTTGTACGACTACAACCGGGGCTTTTAAAATACATATTTACACATATTAGTCCAACTATAATTGGAGTAAATCAAACACACACACAGATTATTGAGAAGTAGTCTTGGAAAGAATTCCACCAGATAGGAGCAGTGGACTGATAAGAGGGTGAGAGTGCGGAGGTGGATCCAAGATGCTATTGGAAGAGGATAGACTGTTCTGGTTGCGCCCGGTAAGTCATTCCACCAGCATGGAACGACACATGAAAAGAGTCTGAATTGAAGGATTGTCTTGTGCGGGGCATTGGCACCGCCAGACGGCGATTCTTTGATGAACAGAGTAGTCGAGGGGTAACGTAATCCTTCAGTAGAGCATTTAAGTAGCATGGGAGCAGACCCATGAAGCACTTTGTAGGCTAAGGGGAGCCAGTGGAGCTCAATGAAAAGAGGGGTAACATGTGCCCTCTGTTATTTGGGAGGTTGGGAGTCAAATGACTCCAGCGTGTACTTGTTCATCTGGACTCAAACTGGCCTGGATGCTCTGCTGCAAATGTTTTGACAGTTCCCAATACCCAGGTTTTCACCTGGAAATAATAGAAGCTGTCACACGGAAGAAGAAGAAGAAGAAGAAGAAGAAGTGAGGAAACACATGGTGTCATTGAGATGAGTGCCATCTTCAGACCTGCGAGGAAACTAGAGATTCATGCCGTGTTGCAGTTTACAGCATGGTACCAATTAGCCGACAGCTTAACTGCTTGTCAGTTATTTGGTCCGTCACGAAGTCGGTCTAATGGAACAAAAAAACACCCAATACAAACAAGCTGAAAGAGGGAACCAAGTACTATAGTGTAATTGAACTTTTGAAGTTTGAAAACACATTTCCAGGCCTGGCAATGGTTTGACATTAAGTGAATGTTTTGAATTAATAATGAAATCAAATATATCAGATGTATAAGACTCCAAGCTGCGCGAACGCCTCTCACGTACTGTATGCCGAATGACACGCGCGTCACAAGCTACATGTTGTGTGAGAGTGAAAGTCCTGCAAGTCGACTAAGATATTCCAGGTGAGTACAGGTCAATAGGGCGAGCACATCGAAGGAAGAAGAGCCTCATTACTGCACGTTACAGTCACTGCAGGGGCCAACCTTTTGTGGAAGTCTGGTAAAATATTGTGGAAATGTTTGGAAACGTAATTGGTAAAATGTGTGCAAACCCTGGATGGCTAAAAAAACGACTTTTTCATCGTCCGATATCAACGCTGATATCACAGCCTGGAGTATCTACAGTACAAATATTATTCTTTTGATACAATCTTCTGTTCTCAAAATAAGTCCACATCATCACTCTACTGCTGCATTCTTCACCCACATTCTTGTCTCTCTTTACAGCCTGGACTTAATGAAATATTTCCATGATTTTTTTGGGAGTTTTGAGGTCGTGTCTGATTTTACTTTCGTCTTAAACAGTGTTTTTGACGAGTATCACACCAGGAACAATACTAAACTGAATTGACTCATCACTTGGTTGCCTTGTAACTCAGTAAAATATAAACTTTTCTTTCTTCAGGCTCCAGGAGGAACCTGAGAAACGACCTCCTCGTCGCAGCCGACTCCATCACCAACACTGTGTCCTCACTGGTCAAAGAGCTGCACTCGGGTACAAACAAACTCTTCCTACTCTCCCACAGATGTTACTCATCGTGTTTCGTCGCTTCTGGAATAGAATGTTGACATTTCCTTCTCCTCTTCTGACTAGATGATGGTCGTGAGGAAGAGGAGAGGTTGCTGAACGGGAAGGACAGAGGTAAGTAAGTGTCTCATATCCTTTTTTCCCTCCGTAACCTAATATCCTGCCTTTCCTAATTCTACTCACGATTTCAGATTAACTCATTCACCGTAGCTCCACTGACATGTTCTCAAGGTTGATTTACAACCCAAACAACAACAACAACAACAAAAGCTTATTGAATAAACTAATGTAATAATAATAATAGATAGTCCAGCATGTTTCTCTGCTTTCCCTGGAAGAACTTGGAAGACGAGACCAAAAAAAAAAGTCTAATCTGTTTTCCATGCCCATGAGCTTATTCATGCAAAATCATAATAAAACAGGAAAGCACAGAGATCTGATCTCATGACAGTAAGTTAAATTTTTTCCGGTTAATAGGTTTGTCTACACGTCCCGAGGCTGGGGGGACATACTCGAAACATGTGTGTGTGTCCATAATTATGACTCTGAAGGGACACAATATCAACTCACGTCTGTTCTTAATCATCATCCATAATGTAGTCGTTGATATGAAGCGGTGCCCTGTTTCCTTACACGTGATAATCATTTTTCTTTTTCTGTCATCAGCTGATTGATTGTTGTATAAATGCGTGGAATCGGCTCGTTTTGGTAGTCCCCCGAAGCCACGCGTCGACGTTCAAACAGCCCTTTTCCTCTCGATTTACACTGAAAACCGCTGACATGTTGCGGTGAATATCGTTGAAAACGACATTGTAAGAACAAGCTTTGGGCCCCCGAGGGCCTCGAGGAAGTAGATCCAGCTTTTCCTCCTGTCAGCTGAGTTGGTCTTTCCTCTCAGCTCTCGAGGGCAGGAGTAAACTCATTGAACTTTTGAGATCATGTCTCCAGAAAAAAAACAAAACAAATTGAGAAAGCTTCTAAAAGACAGGAGTGGACAAATAATTCAGATTATTTACCAAAGTGACAAAATAATAATGCAAAAACCCTCCAATCCAGTCCAACTTTATCCGTAAAGCACTTTACAGGGTTCCCACAGGTTCCTTGAAATCCTTTAAAGTTTGTGAATTATAAAAAAATGTTCAAGGCCCTTGAAAGTTTTTAAAAAATCACCCTAAATAGACATGGGTCTTTGAGTGCTTGAATTTTGTGCAAGGAAAGAAGTGAAGTTGATATTTAGGTAAATGTCTCCCTTGTTTGTTGCGACGCATTGCTTGATGTACGCAGAACTAGCGGTGTTGTGGACACTGTCCACTGTCGCTCTCCACCCGTTGACGCGAGTTAAAGAGTAAACTTAAGCAAGAGAGCGAAGGGCGACGTGACGTCTGGGAAATGAAAATTCCAAGATTTCAAAAAGGACAATCACTTGTCCACATGCAAATCAATATAAGTGGACGCCATCATGGGCAACGACGCTCATACAAGTTGCTCTCTACATCTTAAGCTGGGTGAGCACATTCTGTCCTTGAATTTGAGGGCAATTTTGTCCTGGAAAGTCCTTGAGAAGTTCTTCAATTTCCAAACCAAGGTGTGGAAACCCTGGTCGTAGGAGTTTGTTCAATTTACTGCTAACAAAACTCTCCTTAATGCGCTCTCGGTGTCTGCGAGCGTCTGTACGTCTGTCAAGCTTCATTAGCAGAGCTTTACGGAGCCCCGCCTCTCTTTTATTTTTTTAATGAGAGAACCGCCTGCAGAGATGAGACTTCCTGCTAACGCTCATGACTGTACTAACCCAACGACCCCTGACCCGTTTCCCATCCGTCCAGACAGACAGACATGAGGAGCAATGACGACCACAGTTAAGTCGAAACATGCACAGTTTGTGTAACACCTGTCTGTTTACACTGTTCTGTTAAAGTTTATGTGTTAACAGCCTTGTCTGGTTCTTGTTACAGTTTTTTTTATTTGGCAGAAACCTGTCGCACTTGTTTCATCGTCAGATTACACTTGTCTTCTTCTACTCACAGTGTTTTCTCTTCTCCAGCAGGTTAAAGTGATCATCTGAAGAAAAACAACAAAAAAAGACAAAGAAGTAAGTTACCAGATGTACTTTCTTTTTCATTTTCCTAACAATAAGAAGTAAAGGAGACTCGCGCACTCTGAACTGTCTGTACTTGCCAGTTCAGTTTCCCCAGAAAGCTCCTTCTGTAGCTGGAAATGGAAAAATAAGAACAAATTCACACACTTAGGTGATAGGCAATAGTTTTACACACTGTTGACTCAAAAATGTGTGAGATTATGGAATCCAGGTGTATTTTGGTGTTTCCTGCTCATTTTTAAAAATCACTTTGGTGTCGGGCTACAACAATCTATCGATTCTATAACTGATTACTAAATGAATCTATTTTCATGATCAGTTAACCAGTTTGAGTATTTTTTAAATAAATATAACAAGTTTTCAGATTTTTCTACCATGTAAATGTGCCCCCCCCCACTCACACACACCTTTTTTTGACAAAACAAAACATCATCGTATTCCAGATCTTTTCAGTCAGATTCACTTTGACCAGTTATTAATTATCAGATTTTTCCAGATCTTTTGCTACTTGTAAACTTGACAGAAAGACAGTAAAGAGCTGTTATAAAGGGCTTTTATTTTCTCCTTTGACATTATTGTCAATTGTGGAATTGTGGAAATGAGACGTGTCTCGTGTGATGATCGAATAACACATTTTACCTCCGGAAATTAGTGGAAAATAATCATTAGTTGCCTTAGTCCTACTTTGGTGTTTTATTTTAGCGGTTCAGTTGTGTAGAAAAGTATTCAAGCTCTTATTTTGGTGTTTTTTTGGTTACGAAAATGACTTTTTCCCCATCGTATAATAGTTTATAAATACTACTATTTATAAATGTTGTCACCTGAGGTAGATTTTTACACCTAATTTTTTTGAACACATGAACTTTCATATTCACTCAAAATTTGTCCAGGTGAGAGCTATTTTCCATCGCTGTACAAGCAGTTGGAACTATTCCTTTTAATCCCACATGTCACTCATAAAAACATGAAAAGAAAATGTCTCACATGTCTCACTGATCCCGTGTCTCTGTGTCTCTTCCTCCTCAGACAGTGTGACGTCTCGTCACAGCCAGTCATGACTGAAAGAAAAAAACCCCGGCAGGGATTCAAAGTGTTCCTTTCCTACGATCATCGTTTCAGCTCCGCTGCCAAACAACCAATCATGATGCTGGACACCAAATGACCCCCGCGGGTCCCTACTGATGTATAGCTGTGATTCTCTGTGTGTGTGTGTGTGTGTGTGTCTGGTCACTGTGGGTTTGACTTTTGTTGTGATTAGATGGTTCGTACTGACACCTACTGACGTGTACTGTAGCATGTGTGCGTGTGCTCTTGCCAATTTTTGTGTTTTTGAGGGTCGAGTAAGTGACAGAGAGAGACATGGTGAAGAGATGGAGAAGGAGGATAAGAGAAAAAGGGTAGAAGGTTTCAGAATCAGGATGGAAGAGAAGAGTATGTGAGAGAAAGGAACAGGAAAGACGAGAAGAAGTGAGGCGTAAGATGTTCAAGATTCAGCACTGTGTGCTACGTATTTATTATTGCTTTGTGATTATTATTTTTTCACATTTATTCTATAAAGAGTGCAAGTGTTTGCGCGTACGCCGGTGTGGTCAGGCCCTGCTGTGACGATAAGCTTTAATGGGATGTTTCCCGGTCCTTGGTCCCGTCTGCCTGAGACAGAGACACAGAGGCAGGGGGAAAGAGTTGGAAGAGTCCTGGTCCTGGTCCTGGTCCTGGTCCTGGGTCTGTGAAACCTGGACCAGATCAGTGTCATTGTGGTGCTGAGAGCAGCTCAGGTCGCCCGTGCCTCTCTGTGGACTCCCACTACTGCAGTGGAGCGACAGTTAAAGAGGACATCTGAATACTGTCTGTCTGTCTGTCTGTCTGTGTTTGTGTGTGTGTGTTAAACAGGGTTGGTGCAGCAAAGTGGCAGCTGACAGATCAGTCTGTTAGCGTTTTCTTGTTCTTTTTTTATAAAATTAAAAAAAAATAAAATGGTAAAAGACATTGTTTTGTCCACAAGCGAAAATTGTGATTAAGATGCTGAAAAACAAAGCAGATGAACTGATTAACTGTCAAATTAGTTGCTCATTCATTTAGTAATCGATTTATAGTTCCCACAAAATTGCTAATTATTTACTCACTCTTGTCGTGACAGTGCAGTGATTCATCAAAACAAGTTTGTTCTGTCGTTTTCTTTTCTTGTTAAATACTGAATCATTTGGGATGTAAACGATCATTTTAATTTATAGAAAGAAGTGGTGTTTACTTTCAATTATACACACATTTCTTTCTTAGAAAGAAGAACATAGAAATAAAAAATTCTTTACAATGAGATTGTATGACATAAGTATGAAAACGATACCCTTACCCATGATTCTCAGCGGTAGAAGAAGTAAAAATGATCCCATGTTTCTTTCCATGACCAAGTGATTCCCTTAATTTAATATTTAATATACATGCAACCCCACTATCCACTTATACACAAACATCGACACACATTAATATAATGGGAAAAACGACTCAGTAATTCATGGCTCCTTCACTGTATTTGTTAACTGAAAAAATATAAATAAACTCCTCCCACTTTGCTGCTCTAAACTTCCTGTCGAATGCATTTGTTTGTGGAAGCTGAAGTTCTCTGTGACTCTTGTAAACGCCCCAAATAATCTTCAGACCGCCGTCTCCGTCCAAATCCAACATTGACCCAAAGTTAGTGAGTATAAGACAAATGGCACGCTTTTCCCACGACACAGTTCCAGCACGACTCCTTTTATTTTTGCTTTTCCATTAGGGGATAGTACCTGGTACTTTTTTATGTCGTTTTCACACCTAATTGTCCGCCAGACGGGGTTCAATTGGGGGTTGCAACATTCAGCCGGTCCGAGTTTGCTTTCATACTGAACTTTAGTGAAACGAATCAAACCTTTTGAATAACGTATTCCCCTCCTCGCCTGAGGTGGCGCTGCATCAATAATTACTGAGGGAGAAGACGAGAATGAACAATGAACAAGAAAACTCACTCACTCATCTTTTGGTTAAGGCAGGACAACTTCTGACTAGAGTTCGATTCTTGGTGCATATCAGATTTTGATTCCTTGGTTGTGGACCAGAGTTCAATTCCTTGGTTGCGGATCAGAATTTGATTCTTTGGTTGCGTATCAGAGTTCAGACTTTCCGAGAAAACAAACTAGTATTCGATTTAGAAGGAGCTGGTGTGACCGCACCCTAAATGTGACGTCGACAGACTGCGGGCCACTGATTGGTCAGAGAGTCTCATCACTGGAAGAGTCATGAGTGCGACGTCCGACACGCGAATCAAGGTGAACAATGCCGAGCTGTAGATCAGTTAAAAAGACTAGAAAAACCTAGAAAAACATGTGTTAATCTCTAACATTTAGCAAAGGAAATGTCTAAAATCTCAATATCTTACAGAGGAGTCTCGTGTATTTAGTGACACCGATCGTGAGCCGAATCACGACCCATTCGGCTGTTTCAGTTCAGTGACTACTGAGTCGTGCCATGTCGTGCTGGAACTGTGTCGTGGAAAAGCGCCAAAAGTCGGGGGCTGATTCTATTTCACGTTACAGCTGTGAGACGTGTATATTTTTGTTTTTTAAATCATCGCGTTTTTAGCTGTCAGGTTTGATGGTTTTGTTGCTTTGTAGAGAAGCTATATTTTGCTGTTTATGTACATTTCTGGTTCCATTTGTCGTTGTCGTTGTTGTTGACTGACTACTCGTGGCTGGGAGATCTCATTTTCCGCCCGCTGGATGATTGACTGACTTGTACGTGTGGGTTAATGTGAGAATGAGCTCATGTTTCGGCGTGTGTGTGTGAGTGAGTGAGAAAGAGAGCGAGAGAGAAAATCTCGACTGACAGGACGGACGCGTCCCGACATGAATCTGTAAACACGCTCAGCTCTGAACGTGCCGGAGCTGACGGTTGTGAGTGAAAAAAAAAAGTGTGGATTATCTGCAATAAATAATATTTAACATCAAAACTGTCTCTCATCTCCATGACTTCATCTGCGTCCTCCTGACACCAGAGGCAACATAATCATTTAAAACAAAACATTCAGCTGTGTTTGACAGTGTTATCATCTCTGTACAGTTGTCAGAAGACTAATGACGCTAATCTGTGAAATCTCTGGATTCTGACAACTCTTATATTCTGCCTGAGGCTGACACCCAGTTTCCGGGGTCATGCTAGATTATTTTACTCAAGTGTTGTTGATTAAAAAAGGGGCAAACTGATATCATTTCAGACGCTAAGGGAACAATCTGGTTGTGATTTACACCTGATTGCACGTAAAAAAAAAATTGGTAAATAAAATGGTAGGGTAAATTCATCCAAACTAAAATTTATATTAAGATAACTGTCTTCACTTTAAATTAACTTAAGTTATTTAAGTGTTTAAGTTAAAGTCAACCATTTTCTTTTTCAGACTATACTAGTCCTCATATAATTCTGTTTCATTATGAAAATTACCTTTTAAAAGTCAAGTTTTTAAGGCAGAAATCAAATAATCTGGAGGCCGCATGACCTTCAAGTCTGTTCAAGCTAAAAAAAACAACAGTTATTGTACAAGTAAATAATAATCCAACTACAATTTATAAGTGATTATATGTGGGAATGACTACATTATCATTCATTAGTTGGCAAAAGTTTAAAGTTGGGGTTTTATAACTTATAAATGCTAAATTCTTTTTCTAGAGTATTTTTTGCTACTTTTTCTTAAATCAAGCATCTGAATTTACACTTCCACCACAAACAAAGGCTTTAGAAGATAAAACTTTAGGCAAGTAATAAAACTTAACATCATTCTGCATATTTTAAAGGCCTTGCTAACCCACAAGTATACAACATTTTAGGAGTAAAATGATCATTTACATTTAAATACCCCCCACACACACACACACACACCGCAAACAGCATTGATATACACTAAATATACACCATTTAACCCCCACCTGAATGTAAAGACTTTTTAAAGCCCCCTCTCTGATTTAGTGTCCTCATTAGTGTGGATGAGCAGTTCTCACTTTTCCCAGGAGCTTCCAACACAGGTCACGACTCCGCTGTGTGCGTCTGTGTGTGTGTGTGTGAGTGTGTGTATACAAGGTGGGGGTGTGAGCGACACACTGAATGCAGCTCATTCAGGTTTGTCTGTGCGTCTATGACCTCACTGACTGCTATAAATAACACACACACACACACACCCAGTGTCTAGTCATGACCCCGGTGTAGTAAAGATCGTGGAGCTTTTCTTTCTTCTCTGAGGTCAAACTGAGGTTAACCTGCTCCGCTCGAGGCCAAGTCAAAAAAGTGCATTTGATCTGACGGCTGAAGTAACAATTAAAGCAATTTATAGGTGTTTTTCCCCCGATTTGATTGTCTTTTAAGTGATTAATCAATAGTTCGGAGTCGTTATACGAGAGGATTTCTGCTGTATGTCCTCGAAAACTGGATTTTTATGCACGGTATCTACACTGAACACTGCATTTAGTGTTTCATTCATTCATTCATTGGTTTATTTATGTTACAAAAACCAAAAAAAGCTGTCAAAAGCTGCATATATGCTCATTTATTAAACTTTTTTTTTACACTTTTGCTTTAATATTAGTATCACTATCTGTTGAAACACAATTTTCCTTCAGTTCACAGACTCTTTGTTGCAGCTTGAATGGGGTAAAAGTTCTATATAATTACTGCTTTAACCCACAATAACCTTTAGTTTAACTGATAAAGACCTCACATTTACAATAATGTTATATAATATTGTTTGACATAATATTTCGAGTGCAGGTGCCTCAAACCTGTGGCCCACCTCTTAATATTAAGTTATGAGTTATTTCTGTAGTTTTTTTTTTAAATAATAGGTTCATTTTTCATCAAACATATACATCTATATTCAAAGAGTTCCGTCCCCTCCAGAAGCAGTTCTGTCTTTTACTTGTCTTTCAATGCTAACGTCTCCTAATGTGATTTATCTGTGAATAAAAACTCCCTAAAATGCAGATTTATGGCTCAATTCACAAAAATACATGCCTGTACAAACACTCAGCCTCAGTCTACTATTACTTACAACTGTTTCTGTGTGTGTGTGTGTGTGTGTGTGTGTGTGTGTGTGTGTGTAGCACAGGTTTTGACTTGTTACAACAGCTTTTTACTTCACCTGCTGAAAAACCTGGAGAGAGAAAAAAAAGGAGTCACCGTAGTTAAATAAAGCTAAGCACAAAACAAGACGCTTAGACATGAGGAGAGGTAGAAGTGTTTGCATGTAGAATGAAAATGGAGCAGTGGGTAAAGACATCTGACCCATGAAAAGTCACTGTTAGTCTAGAGTCAAGTTCCTCTGTCGCTGTTGTTCCCAAACCAGGGAAATGAAATCTGCAGCAGCAATAAACTCAATGCTGTTTTGTGTCTCTGTAGAATTGTTATGGTTTTTTTGAGTCTCTGTTAGTAATTTTGTGTCTCCTTGTAGTCATTTTTTGTCTCTCTGTATCCTCTCTTTGTAACCATGTTATGTCTCGTCGTCATGTTATGTCTCAATGTAGCCATGTTGTTATTACATGACATTACATGTCATTTACCAGACGCTTTTATCCAAAGTGACTTATAATGAGTGCATTTCAACATTTGGGTACAAACAAGTGCTTCAAGTATGCCAAACTATAAAGTTCTACTCATATGTGCAATGTTTTTTTTGTGTCATTTGTCTTTGTAGTCATGTTATGTCTCAATGTAGCCATGTTGTCTCATTAGAGCATTGTTATGTCTTGTTGTGGCCATGCTATGTCTCTTTGTTGCCATGCTATGTCTAGTTTGTAGCCATGTTATGTCTCTTTGTAGTCATGTTGTCTTGTTGTAGCCATGTTGTGTCTCATTGTAGCCATGCCGTCTTGTTGTAGCCATTTTGTCTCTTCGTAGCCACATAATGTCTCGTTGTAGCCCTGTTATGTCCCACTGTAGCCATGTAGCGATTTATCTTCATAGCACATGATAGTGGATCTTTTAACAAAACTTTTTTCCAGTTCAGTTTGACTCTATGAATATACATACAGTATATGAATAACTTCATATATGTATAAAAACATCAGTGTGTGTCACATAAACGTATCCAACACGTGACATATAAAATAACACTGAGTAAACACGGTGTGTGTCATCTGTTAAAACCATTAAATAAAGCAGTAAATAGTCCTTTAAACAGAGGTAATGGTGGAGTGCGAGTGTCACTTTGATGCTCGTTAGCTTCTCTCTGACATCTGGCTCTGCTCCACCTGTGTTTCACTCTGACTTTGTGCCCGCGCGCCTGCACGAGTGCATGTGTGTGTGTGTGTGCGCGCGTGCGCGCGAGGTAGTTTCTGTAGACTTTAGGACCGCGCGGAAACTTTCTCTCCGGTGCGGCAGAGCCTCTGCGGCTTGTGAAAGAGCGAGCACACCGGTGAGTGAGTGAGTGAGAGAGTGAGAGAAAGAGAGAGGCGGGGGCGCGCGCGAGGCAGCAGCGGAGAGAGCAGACCCGGCGGAGAGAGATAGAGTGTGTGAGAGAGAGAGAGAGAGAGAGAGAGAGTGAGAGTGAGAGAGCTCGAGAGTGAACTGGAGGAGAGAGAGCGACGACCGTCAGGCTCCGGGTGTCTGAGGGACGGACACCGACACGGTAAATATAAACATTACATTTTTTGGCTCGTGAACAAACACCGACGCTGTTCCCTCATCTCCCCCAAAGTCATTGCTCGCGTGCGCCCGCGCACACCGGAGCCGAACCGTTGGTTCTGTTTGAGCAGATGATGATTGTGCGCGTGAAGACGGAGCGGTGCGTTGTGAACTTGGAGGGGAGGGAGAGAGAGAGAGAGAGAGAGAGAGACTTCACTCTTAAAATCACGGCAACCGGACAAACGGTTTTTAACGAGTGTGTTGTTGAACATTATCCGGTGCTCCGCCTCCTCCCTCACTCCCCCCCAACCCCCGGTCCAGCACCGGCAGCAGGTAACGTTAAACCGGAGCTCTCCGTCCACCAGATGTAGACGGAGACACATCAGCGCGCGGAACACTCGCGTCCGCGGAGAGCGAGCAAGTGAGCGAGCGGGCGGGCGCGCGCCTGGTGGGGTGAACGGGTACATTCGGTCCGTAACGCGCCCCCGTGTGTGTGTGTTTTTTCTTTACCTGACCCACTAAGTCTTATCGTCTCTACACACATGAACACGTGTCTCTCACTAAACACACACACACACCGGGATTAGACACCGTTGTTTATCTCACACACAGACGCACAGATACACACACACATCCACACTGTGACTGTGTCCGGTGAAAGGCCGCGTGAGGTCGCTCCCATTGCTGTCACAAAGCTTGAGCTTCGTCAATGTAGCGGAAGTCAGCACGGCACTTCCGGTTCTGCCCGCAGAAATAAAAGCACCACCGACAAAACTCAATGATTCTACACAATCTGGTCATTTATTTTGTGTTTAAAACACCAATACCGATCTAATATGTTATATTCCACTATAGAGAAGAAATATAATTACATATATAAACGTACTTGCCTGCACATTTTAAGAAATCCACTATGAATACGTTGATATATGTTTATTCCAAACATGTTTTGGATTATCAGCCGTCACCAGAGGCCCTTAAATCTTGACACACACACTGTATACATTTTGTTCTCTGATTGACTACAACTTTGTTACATGTTCACACCATTAAGTTATCCGTTATTATGGGTTTTACGGTCTCCGTCCTGTAGCTCGTAGCCTTTGTTGTGAGATTTGCAAGACTTAATTTGTTTTAGTTTGCACGACTGGTAGGGCCTCCAGAGTCCCAAGTATAAGTATTGAAATGTTTAAAAAGTTGATTTTGCATAATATGTCCCCTTTAAAAGCAAACATTCAAGAATCTGTGCTGGAGGGTTTTGCAATGTCCTTTCCATAAAATCACTGTGCATTTAAGGATAAAATTGAGTGTTCTGTTTTTTGACTTATTGCTTAATCAATTTAATACTTGAGCTTTATTTGGTGTGTTAGTTTCAGACAGTTTGGTACAGTCATGTCCATGAGTGTAAAGGTGGTTCTTCTGTTTTGTCCTTTGAGGTGCAAATAGTGAATTTATGTTTTTGTGATTACACAGGACTACTAATTCTGCCTTTGATTGATTGATTGATTGATTGATTGATTCATTCATTCAACTAATGCATGCTTTTCATTAAGTTCTTACCTGTGTTTAATTCTAGTTTCTAGAGTTCTTTTAAATGTGAATGATAGCAGTACCAGCATGTTCTATATGACATTATCTCTGCTTCAGAACTTAAAAAATTGTTAAATAAAAAGTATTTGGCCAAAACTCACAGAGGAAAGCAAAATGTGTTGGACATATGACCTCAGATGACCCCAGAATCTTTTGGGCTTTTATGTCTGTGACCATTAAGTCATTCAAAAGGTGTTAAAACATGGTCATTTCTTTCTTTCTTGTACTCAAAATACATTGTGCAACTAACTGCCTTCCTGGGAAGGATGCCTCTCTCTGTTTGGTTCAGATTAGGTCAGATTACACATCCCTGTAACAGAGAAAACACTTAACTGCTCCCTACAGGACATTCATATGTTACACATACCTTAAAAAATAGTATATTTTTGACACTTTTATTGTGAAGTTAACTTTCCTGTGTTACCGCTGTCTGACTTTCTGTACCTTGACACACCTTCTAAAGCTTTTCCTCTGCGCAACTGTTTCTCCTCCCAGCAGAGCAGGCCTCTCTCTGCCCAGGCCTTTAACTGTGTTCTCATTAAACCACCGCTGACATGAACACTGGAACAATTGAAATCAGACAGTATAGATTTGCTATAGGTGTGTGTGTGTTTTGTCTCTGTGTGGTGTGTGTTTTATCTCTGCGTCTGTGTGTGTGTGACCTACATATGCAGAACTTGGAGGAGTTTTGTTGGCCTCGAGCCTGGAGCTCGTGCAGGGAGCCCCGGGGTCGTTGGGGTGGATACTGTACACCCTGCACCCATTTCTGCACAGCTTCCACCCCCTGACTTTTCCTCTGGTATCCCCGCTGGCCGCCTGCCTGCCGTCTGTCCATCCGTCCGTCTTTACAGGAGGTGATGTAAGGCCACGGCACGAGGAGTGACATAGCGTACGATGCATCTTGAGCAAAGCCAGACTCATTGGCTGCAGCTGTAATGTGCTTTAGATTCACAGCAGTGCTGAGATCCAGTTTTCTTTCAGGCAATTGTGAATATTATATTTAAGCCCCTTCTTTTTTTTTCTTGCCCCCAGATTGTGATCAGTGTCTGACACCAGGCCAAACAAATCACAGCTGATTGAAGGCTACATTCACGTCACTGGGCTGAAGGGACTCGGGTCCAAATTTTCTAAGGGGCTGTGTTTACACAAGTCGGATTGCCAATTCTGATTTTCAAATCAGATGTGTGTCACTTTAATGTGCTGTAGTAGACTACATTTTAAACTGCATGGTGCAAGTGACCTACTTCCAATTTTTTCCTCCCATGGGGCACAGATCACATGACCGTTGGAAGGTGTGAGCAGGGAAAGAAAGCACAGATTTGAATCAAATATGTGCATTTTGCCCTCAAAGTGGACAGATCAGATGTCCCCCTGTCAGTGTGACAGGTGGTCAAATGACGTAGACACCAGTTCAATGGAGGACAAGGGCTCAAGCCAGAGGAGTCGTGTCAAGGTTTCATGCCTTTTCAAAGGCCCTGGTGTACTTTCAGCCCAGATTTGGGTGCGCGTTGGGTGCGGGTGGACAGCGCATGTGCTAACTGAATTTCTGCCCCACCAGTAGGTGTAGTGTTAAGCTCGGCTCAGCAAGCAGAAAAAACATTTTGACCACAGAAAAAGTAGTTGCCAAGGATAGTCATCCGAGCCGCGACCCTCGTACTGGAATGCCTCCTATTCCCTGCATCCAGACTTGAACCGCCACGCGATGGTGAAGTGGGATACTACAGGACCCTGACGTGCGAGTACCAGGGTCCGCAATATGCGATATTTCTGCCTAACAATTTCCGGATCAGTTGCCAAGTCCACCACAGGGTTATTTTAAAAAGATAATGCAAGCTGGTTGAGGAATTTAAGACCTGTAGTGTAAATACAGCCATAGAGGAGAACCGCGCAGTCCCTGTTCAATGTGTGCCTGTTTATTTTTTACCAGTATCTCTTATATTTCTTATCCAAACAATGTCAATGTCGGCACGGCACACACTGGTTACCCTTAGTAAGTCACTGGCCAAGTTTGAAGCCTATTAAGTGAACTGGTAGACAGATATGTGATTAAAAAGAGAGATAAACAGTTTGGGGTGTAGGTGTAGTGGTTGTATGGGAGGAAACGGCGCTTTGATGATTAATTTGATTAATTTACCAAGATTTGTAATGAAATCCCTTTTATTTGCAAAAACAAATTGTTTGATTTCAGTTCTGTCAAATCACAGTGTTGATACTTATCCTTACACATTTTTAAGTGGTTATATGTAAATCCTGGCCCTTCTGTAGTGCGTACACAGTGTATACTTGTGTATCACGTCAGCTACACCACTGCTTTCTTTCTTTGCTTGCTCGCCTGAATCTCCTGGCCCTGAGCAGATCTCATTGGATTTGACTGGGCAGTGAGACGACACGCTGTTTCAGACTCAGTCCCAGTGTGACCAGTCAGTTTCTCCGTGTGTGTGTGTGTGTGAGTGAGACATGAACTAACTGCACAGTCAGTGGAGGTTTTCAGTTTCCAGTAGCTGTTGTTAAAACTGCTCTTTAACTTTCTCCAGTTGTCGCCAAAACCCGACAAAGCAACTGGAGGAAAACAGATTTTTCCAAAAACCAAAGTGTTTGTTCTCAGCTTTTCAAAATGTTTTATTTTTTTTTTGTTAGACCACAGCTCAAATGTCCTTTGTTCTCACTCGTCATCGTTTTTGTCATTAATTAACATCTGCGGATGTCTTTGACAGCCGCGTCCCATTTTTCTGACTTCACCCGCAATCATGTCGTAGTGTGGTTTTGGATCCTGACGTCCAACAAAAACATGCTATTTTAAAGTCAATGTCAGATTCAATTTTCTTGAATGGATAATTGATTTATTAAAACAAGGGAAAGTTATACTGTAGATCTCATGTTTAGCCTTAAACCACACTTTTTTCTGGATAAAAACGATACACTATCAACGATTACTTGATTTAATACTGTAAACTTGTATGAGCAGCATGAACACTCCAGATTTATGGAGGCACAAATGAAAGTGACAACAAGATTTGAATTAAAATGTGAGCTTTATATTTACTTTATGAATATAAATCATATTTTTGGAATGTTTAAAGAGACAAAAAACAAAATCTTTTTACCCGCAGCATGAATGCAACCATTCTGTCTAATGAAATGGGCAGTGACTCCATCAATCATAGTGTGACAGCCATGTTGAAAGCTACCCTGATTCCTGCAGATTCCTTTGAGGACACCTGCTTGTGTGTGTGTTCTTGTATTTGCCACCTCTTTAGGGATATTTTTCTGGCATAAACACCGACCTTGTCAGGACCAGTAGTCCTCATGGAGGAACCTGGTCCCTAATGAGGCAGAACCAAATATTTGAGGAAGATTTTATTTGTGTTTAAGTTATGGTTAGGGTTGAACTGGTTGTGTTAAAGGGATAAGGCTTTGTTTTAGATGTCCACATGAAGAAGTGTCCTCAACTGTGCGTGTGTGTGTGTACATGTATCCAGAAAAACGTACTAACCTATCTTTGTGAGGACTTTTTGACCTTGGGGGGACATTTTGCCTGGTCCTCACAACTTTAGAGGGCTTCTTCAGTGTTAAAACATGGTTTTAGGGTTAGGATTAGATGTAGATTTAGGTTGGGATTAGTTGTGCAGTGTCCTAAGAAGAATAGTTGAACAAATCTGTGCATGCTGTATGTCCAAAAAACCTACAAACCTGTTTTTGTGAGGACTGTTTGACCTTGGGGGGACATTTTGCCTGGACCACACAACTTTATTTCAGGGTAATGGTTAGGATTAGACACTTAGTTGTGATGGTTAAGGTTAGGCTAAGGGTCTGTGTGTGTGTTAACCCGGTGCAGTACAGTGTGTACATGGGTCCCATCCATCATCTATAGTTCTTAGACACACACACCTGTTCTGCAGCCTTAACTTCGGGTCTGTGTGTGTGTCTGTGTGTGTGTGTGTGCTTCTCCTTTTACTGTACATGAACTCATCCCACTCTCTCCCCTCTTTTTTTTTTCTTTCTCTCTCTCAGCAGAGGAGGAGGAGCGCGCAGGCGAGCAGATTGATTGTCTGAGCGAGTGGCCGTCAGGTTGAATGAAGCTGCTGCACCTGGTGCGTCTGAGGGCCTCTCCCATGTTTTGATTTGTTTCCCCCTTTTTTTCTTTTTAACTTTAAAAAATAACAACAAAAGAAACCTCAAGAAAACGTGGTTTCACCGAGGCCGCTGCTCGTCATGCCGTCCAACAGTCCTGCTGCCGCCGAGCCGCCCCAGACGCCAGAGAACGAAACCTCCAACGATGTGGTGAGAGACTGGGATTATTACTTATTATTTATTCCAACCATTTATTATTATTTATTCTGCTCATGCCACCATAGAAACACTGCTCAATAATGATGCTGTTATCACGATAACTAGAGGGAAACATTCAAGTGAGTGGATTGAGTAAAAACACGTCATACATACAGTATAGGACCGCAGCTATGCATTGATTACTAAATACAAGTAATTCATCGGTTTTAAGTGTTTTTTCAATAATTAAAACCATTTTTTAGCTTCTTAAGTGTGAGTATTTAATAGGTTCTTTGCTCTATATAACAAAGACATCAATAAAACATGTTCAGTAAACACCGATCAACATTTTCTAACATTTTAAGGATTAAACAAGTACTTGATTAATGGAGAAACAGATTAATAAATTATAAAAATAATTGTTAGTTGCAGCTGTAATATAGTATATGCTTTATATATATCTCAATTATTTTCAAATATAATGCTGTTTATATAGTTCAGGCAATGGAAACATTAAAGATTACAACAGAAGATCTACGTCAGGGCTGCAACTAACATTTATTTTCATATTTGATGTCAATTGTCATCACTTTATTGAATAATCAAATAGTTATTTGGCCCCAAATAATGTCAGAAAATGTTGATCCATGTTCCCCAAACCTTGAAATGATGACGTTCAAATGTCTTGTGTTCTCCACAAACAAAAGTTCTAGTTGTATTCAAATTTATTTGTTATATGGAGTAAAATATTACTGAAAATACTCACATTTAATAAGCTGAAAAGCAGAGAGCTTGTTTTCATATTGAAATAAAACAGTAGCGTACCGTGGGGTTTCAGTCAGGGCCTTCAGTAAAAAAAAAAACAAAAAAAAACACAACCACATACAAAACACACTATTATGCACTATATTCACGAGACAGTTGATCTGCAACAACCATAGCGCACACGCACACCACTGCACATCTATAGTCTACTGCATCATTACCACCACATCTTCCGTTAAGTCACTCAGCAAACTCAATTTCACAAGCCACTATATGACACAAAAACAAGCTTCCACATAAGCATAGGCGTCAGCTACGCGGGGGAACACGTCCTCTGCACTATTTATGATCAACAGTTTAACACTCGAACTACCGGAAATGATGTGCCTCTTCGGTGTAGGTCTTCCTCTTGACATAATTTCCTTCTTTTCTCCAAACGATCGGCGTGAAAAGTGCACACGAAGGAGATCAGAAACATGATGGATCGGTGGTGTTAATGCAGTGATCATAGTTTACTTCAAAACCCACCAAAGGTTCAAACGTCGTTGATGACAACAGCGGGGGCTAGCGCCAGACACATCGCTGGGCCTGGGGCGTTCTGTCAATATGCATCAAATTTTGATTGGTTGACGACACACGTCAGTCAAAGTTAGAACCAAATAGGAAATGGCAGCTTCAACGAAAGGCCAGCAATACTACTAGAGCAGGTCCACGGAGCTATGATGCGTTTAACGACATATGGAAAATCCAGCTCAGCTTCACAAAAAATAGCCATATTCTTTCTGGAAATATAATCATAATATACTGAAAAAGTAATTGAATTCAGACACGTTCAGACACACATTAATTTGATTATTAAAAATAATAATGATAATAATAATAATAATGATATTTTCACTATTGTTACTGACAGCCCACCACTGAAATAAACCAGAAACAATAATTTTATTCCGTTTTAAAATAATAATAATACAAAATTCTTATATACATTTTTTATTATATAAAAAATGATATATAAAAACTTTTTTTAATAGTTTTATTCACATTTTAAATCTATAAATAGCTCAAATTTCACATACTACACCCACCTGTGACTAACCATAATCACCACTACTACTACTACTACTGTCGTGGTTATTATTATTTCTGCGTCTATTATTAAACACACTGAAATGTGATGACTGTTAGCAGCCGCAGGTATTATTACAGCCACCACTGATTTTTTACTACAGCCAACATCACCACTACTACTCTGACTCCTGAGCTTTTTTTAGCCAACACAAATATAAAGTTTGGCACTCAGTGTGCGTGTGTGTGTGTGTGTGTAATACTTAAACACAGTTATTTATTTAAGTTACCGACAGGTCTTTATGCATTCCACACACACACACACACACCACCACCACATGCAGAAGAGACGAATGTGGGGTTTGGAGACATACACACAAACTGGCTTTGAAACCTCAGTGAGGACACCTTTTTGGACCTTACAAAGGTATAAATACAAGTATGCATATTCGTAGCGAGGACACTTACGTATATAGACAGACATAGTGCATTCCCTAGGGCCTAGACAAAATGTCCCCACAAGGTCAAAATGTCCTCAAAAAGATAGGTTTGTAAGTTATTTGGGACCCTCATAGACTTAACACATTCCCTAGCCCATTACCCTCACCCTCACCTTAACCATCAAAACTAAATGACAAACCTTAACCTTAAAACCAAGTCTGAAAAATACATTTTAAGGGGCAACAGAATACAAGGACAAGCCAAAATGTCCTCACTCCCTATGATTTTTAAGTTATTTGGTTGTGACAAAGATACCAATACAAAAACTGGGATAAAAATTGTCACCAACAGGAATCTTAGGACTTCTGCGGAACAACCGTCCAATCACAGACGAGATTCAGCAGCACGCGTTTGTGACGTCAGCTTCTCAGTGCCGTAATTCCTAAATGGTTGAATAACTGCCAGACATGGAAAGTGAAAGTTATCTTGGAAAAAAGGGGCAGAAAGAAGCATATTGAAAATGTTTTGACAATTCTACAGCCATAAAATCAAAATAAATCCTATACTATATACTATATATATACTATAACCAGTGAATGTCTAACCCTTACCTTAACCTTAACAACAATTCAAATACTAATCTTAAACTTAATCAGTTCCTCAGAAATGAGGTTCTGCCTCATGAGAACCAGGTTTTTGTCTCCATGAGGACGAATGTTTATGCTAGAGAAAATGTCCTGAAGAGGTAACAAATACAAGTATATGCCGCACACACACACAAACACACACACACACACACACAGAGGAGATGAAAAATGGCTCTTTTCATTTGCAGAGCCCACAGCAACCTCCTGTAAATCTATGAGAGGTTTGAAGTCGACGCTGTAGAGCTGCTGCTTCATAAAGACTCATCTAACTTTACACTTTCACGCGGTGGCAGCGAGCCAACCGGGACAGTGTTTCCCCTTAAAGAGTTTGACTTCTCTGAGAGTTATTCTGTTTTTCTGAGAGAGTGGAGAAAAAAGTCCAGAGAGAGAAATCACTCACAGTGAGTCACAAATGTTTGGGAGAAATCGTCCAAGTCACTGTGGAGGAATCAGGGTGTGGGAGGTTTTGAGTCTGAGTCTAGATGTAATCCATCAACCACGACTGAAGCTACTGTTAAACTTGCTACAAAAAGAAACATTAGACACAATCCTGGACACAGGAGAACAAGCGACCGAGGATCCAGAAAAATATTTCTTATTTATTGTATTGTATCTGCTTTTTATCCACATGGAAGTGGTGTTTTGGGAGCCTTTTAAAAAAAAGCCCTTATCTGTTCACACTGGATTTCTGGAGGAAGTGATACATCTGTTTCAGCCAGTCCAAAAAAAACAAGATTATGAAATTGGGTGTTTTAGAGTGTCTGAAAATTAGTTTATTTAGTGCTTTCAGATGTGGTGTCAGGAGAAGAGACACTGCAAAGTGCTGGTTTCAAGCCATCCAAGTTCACTACGCTCTTTAAATCCATGAAGACCAATAGTAAGTCTTTGGATTCTGTGTCTGATATGAAGGGATACTACAGTGAAACCTGTTGCATTGGCTTCCCCATCATTCCGTCTTCTGTGCTCACTTTGAGCGCGTCTCATGGCAGTGCTCCTCCTCCTCCTCCTCCTCTGCTGCCTCACGGGATTCGGTGATTCCGTAAAAAATGTTCTTTCCTTTGCTCGTCTCAGACTCTTTTGTCATCCTGGAGTTCAACAGTTTTCCACCATCTACATTATACAGTTGATAAAAAGATGAGATGTCTGGCAGTGGGGCTTCTTGGCAAAATGGCGCTGTTTTGATGCCGACTATTGTGACACGTCACGATTCGTGTGACGTCAGCCACCGTAGCTCTACATTCTTCCCAACCAAGTCACCAAAAAACAACAGAAACATCATGTGATCATCAACCAACAGGAAACCCCTAAAACCGACACCTACAACCACTACCTTACGTTGACAACAATGTCCAAAATCAGTAAGGATTTATGTAGGAACTGACATTTTTGATATTACAGGAAATTTCCGAAAGATTGCGACTTATTTAGAGCATATGTGTCTGTCATAGCATTCTTCTTTGAGATGGACAATTTGGAAGGTCTTTGTTCAGTCTGGGCATACTCATGTCATTTTACTTCTTTGTTTTCCTTGAGTCAACGGTGTCACAGTAAATAAACCCTCCCTCACAAGAGAAGCTTAACATGCTGAAAAATAAGCTTGTAGATCTATAGAAGTAACACTTGTCCCTGGTGTCATTTATTCCATTTCTAAAACAGCCAAAGAGTGATCCCCAACACGTCGTAAAACAGCAAAACAAGTTGGAAACAGCGCTTTACATGAGTCGAACTGTTCTGCAAATTGTAAAATGTCAGTCTGTAAATGTTCAAATCGACAATACGATTGTGTGAAATCGATGGTCTGTAGCACAGATGTGGTTAGATGTGGTTCATATGTGCGAAGGCTGAACCTTGGTCTTGAAAGTCTCTTGTTTGTTGCGTCGACAGCTTAATCCGTCGAGGATTGTGTGCAGTAGTAAGCAGCAGCAGCAGCAGACTCAAAGTGAAACAGGGAAACAAAATCAGAAATGGTGGTAGACGGAGAGAAAAGAGGGGAGAGAGTGTGTGGGGATGGGGAGGTAAGAAAGAAAGAGGACAAGCTGTCTGCTGCTGACGGAATCCTCCTCTGCCCGCCTGGTTTGCAGTCTGGTTACTTAGCAACTGGAGCAGCTTAAAATAACCTGGCTGGTGATAGAAATAGACCAAAGATAAATGGACAGTGTGTGTGTGAGACATATTCTTTAAAGGACTCGTTGGAGTGGTCTTTGTGGACTCAGTTGTACCATTATTTCGTACACGCGATCACAGCGGCTGTGTGGTTAAGACGTGTCAAGTGTGCTTGTGTGTCAAGTGCGAGGAGTTGAGGCGCTGGCATATGGACAGCACACCCGGGCCGACGGGGCCGTTAGCCGCTCGGGCTGGTTGCTATGCAGATCGTCAGGGAAGTGACATCAGAATGTTTAGTCAGCAGCAGCAGCAGTGGCGGCGGCGGCGGCGGCGGCTGCTGGTGCCCTGTCGGAGACAGTTGCTAAGCAGTTTCTGCACCTCGCTGAGCGACCACTCAGCAACATTAATGCAAACACAAGCCTTAGAGCAGCAGCAGCAGCAGAAGTGACTACAGGAGCACACAGAGTCAATAACACAGCGTGTGCCATTATTATGATTAATGACATGACTGGTTATGCCTTCTGTCGGCTTAAAAATATATCCAGACTCCACAGTCAAAGGGTTTTATGTTCCAAACAGACCAGGAGTAGCCCGTCCGTCCTTTCCTCTCGACTATTGTCACAGTCTTTTTCCTGAAAAGGTCTCCACAAAAGAGAGCATTAAACAGCTGCAACTCATTCAGAACCCTGCAGCTCCACTTTTAACCAGTTTAAAAAAAGAAAAAAAAGAAACGAGCACTTTACTCGAGTTTTAAAGTCTTAACACTGGCTCCCAGTCAGTTATTCAATAGACTTTAAAGTTCTGGAATTGTAAACACCTGGGTCAGGCTTTCGCTTCAACTCAGAACAGTACCTTTACTCGGTAGGCCGGGTGGCATGACGTACTGGTGCGACAACATCGAACGCGACACGATAGACAACAATGGAAGACATCCACCATATTCCTGCTTGGATAGTGTCAACAAGACGTACTATTCTCAGTGGAAAAATACGTACCATATTGTACCAAACTGAACTGTTTAGTATGGGGATACCACTGCACATGTGGCGACAGTAGCTCAGTGGTAGAGTGTGTCGTCTTTCAACTTGAAGGTTGTCGGTCTGGTTCCCGGCTCCGCTAGTCCGGCCGCGAGTTGACGTGTTTTAAACGGAAGTAACGGGCATTCTGCAGAGAAGAAGAGTGTTGCCCTGAGCGTCATTTGGAGAATCTCATAGCTGATTGGTAGTCGCGTCAGCACGATTTTTCCGCAAATGTTGGAAAAATCTGAAAAAACAACGTCGGACTTTGAGTTGCGTCCAGTGTGAACACAGCTTTAGACATCTGCAACAGATTACACCAACCACGCCCCCTCGCTGCTCCACCTCTCACTCACTCAGGTCTCAGCCCACTTCTTGACATTTTTTGAAAACCAGTTATAGGGCGGAGTTAGCCGCAGAAGAGGGGGTTTAATTACACTTTAACTCGCTCCTCACTCACAGTTTGACCCAACAAACTTTGAACAAACACATTCCCGCCGTTAAATTTTCTCTTCACCAGATTTTCATTTTGCATAAATGTCACAGCGAGTGTGAAAAGTCGGCGTTTGCCAAAATTGCAACAATCTGCTGTTACCCCCTCCTCCTGTATTCACTTAATCCTGTTTTGCAGTTTTTCACTCCATAGCCCAGAGTGTTTCTTCACCAGCTCTGCCTTTGTGGTCGCTCGCTGTTGCTTTAATGCGGCCTCACTGCTGACATCCATTATGACTTCATAGAGTCGTTTCATTGGCTCCCTGTTTGATGTGGCCTCTCTCTATAATTGGTCAGAGTGAAGACGGAGCAGACCAGGACAGTCCAGAGGAGGGGACGCCGGCGAGCCCCCGCAGCAAGCGCAGAGTGGGCCGTCCAGGAAGGAAACGCAAACAGCTGCTTCCTGTGAGTACTGTAATTATAGCCTGTCGTTGCTCCTTTATGCCTTCTTAAACCGTAATGGGGCGTATTGATTGATCTCCTCTACCTACGTGAAATTCCACTGTCCGACCTGAGACGACACGTTAAATATGCACATACGCACATACACACTGTAAAACCACTTAGAGAGCACATTTATTTCATTTTTGAAGTGTCACACTTGAGTGTGTGTGGCGGATAATTGCCTCCTCACTTGGTTCTGCTTTTCTGTCTCACACTAAGACAGTTTTATTTTTATCAATACTGTGTCTAAAAAACAAAACAAAAGGGGAATCCCCCCCCCCCGAATGTATGTATGCACTGACTGGCTGCAGCACTTAACAGTCAATGCATACATGTGCATGTTGGTTTCATTTCCTCATAATTTTCCGCTTCATCATCATTTTTCTTTTCACTTTTATCAGCACCTCGACATTTTCCGTTCACTTGCCGTGGCCACAAATGAACATGAGATGTTGTTTTGATGGTTGTCGCTAAAGTATAAATAAATGCACAGTGGAAACAACAAGACAACATTTACCATGATTCCTACACTGTTCACTGTCATTAGTGCTAATCGTTCCATACCAGACTTTCGGAACAGGCTTCTTTCTGATTTTAAAGCAGAACTCTTGTATTTTTACCCTGATTTAACAGCGTCAGATTCATTGTGATGCGTAAATGTCTTGTTGTGGGGGAGATTGGGGGCTGTCTACACTGCCCCCTACTGTCTGTTAGCAGAAAACCAGCCTTGCAAAGACCCGGAGTCCTCAGAATCAGGAGGTTTGCAAAGTCTTGTGAGAAACAGGTACTGGCAGTGATATCGCTGTCCCTTCCCTTGAATAGAAATAAGGATTTTCTCTTTGTGGTTCTTGTTCCATACTGTGTTACATACTGTGTCTTTAATTCACGGTGGAACAGAAGAGAAGAAGAAGAAGGAGTAACTGAGCGAGGGGCCACACACAAGTAAATGTCGGACCAGCTTTTTTGGAATGGTGAGAAGTGAAAAACACAGAAGCATAAAAAGTAGGATAGTGTTAGACGATGGATGGGTGGATGTTTACTGTGGTGTAAAAATATCTACTCCGAAACTGTAGGGGGAGCTCCATAGAGAAAACCATTAAAAAAGCAACCAGACTTTAAGTTAGTACTTTTAGTAAAACTTTTATTTAATTAATGCACATTAGCACAAGGGGCATAAGTGTGCGTATGGTTTAGAGAAAGCCAGATTATCCCCACCAATGTTAGAGACAGGTTTTTACGAGTGCCAGTGAATGCATCACAGCAGAGCAGGAATAATATCGCTGCGAGTCACAGAGGATATGAGAGAGAGCGCAGGTGATGTGCTGATATGACCCCACCAATGTCATAACCAAACCTACGCCCGTTCATTAGAGCTGGGATTTCAAACATATGACCTGCGGGCCAGAACAGGCCCACCAGAGGGTCCAATCTGGCCCCAAGGATGTTAAAATGTATACTATACAAACTACTATATTTTTCAGTTCCAGATACCTGTGACTAAATAATCTCATATTGTTGAAATGGCGCTTAATTTTTTCACAATCTTAGGCTGAACTAATATGCGTTTGACACCCCTGCAATAGAGGTTAGGGTTAAGGTGTCTTCTTTTAAATGTCATCAACCAATTAGCGGTGACAGGAAGTAGAAGACAGGGATCTTCCGGTATGGATCAGGGAGCAGTGTGAGATCATGGGAAAATGTTGTTTTGTTGTCTTATTTGGTTTCACTGTGTGTTTGTGTGTTTACGCTTTACAGTTAAAGCCTTAGTAGCACAAAGTGCAGACAACAAAAAAAAGTAAAGGGCTAAACAGTAGTACCTTCTTTTATTCAGGCGTTTCATAGGAAGTTTTGAACAGAGCTGGTGAAGCAGATGATGATGTTATCACAAGGTGACCAAAATGGATCAGTCCCTTCCCTTGAATAGAAATCAGGAAAGATTCTCTTCAAGGTTCTTGTCTCATACTGTGTTACATGCTGTGTCTTTAATTCAGAGAATAGGAGAGAAGAGGCATCTTCAGCAGTTCATCAGATTACTGTGGAATACAAATCAAAGCCTTCAGGGTCAAAAGTGGTTTGAGTCAGAAGAATGAAAAAGCTTTACATGACTGTTGGCCTCAACCCACTCACTTGTTTGTGGTTTAGAAGGAGGAGGAGTGAGAAATGAATAAATCAGACCACAGACAAACTCTTTTTAGGGATTTTAAACACGTTTAAACACGTTTTCATAAACCACACACACATGCTTCCTGTTGTGATGCTGCTGTGTCAACAACTCCTCGCTGAAGGTCAAGTGAAGCTGCCTCTGAATTACAAATTTATATCAACAGCGTCCTTGATGAATGAGGAATGAACTGTCTTTAAAACTAAATAATTGCTAAATGGGATGTTAAACTATGTGCTAGTATAATTATTTCAAATTTGTATAAATACTGTATTACCATACCTGGACGGCACTCGCCACAGAACGTAGTGTAAAAAGTTGAATAAAAAAAAAAGGACTGATTGATCTCGTTTTCCACATTAGAAGATTTGAATAATTCTACACATCTACAGCTTAATCCTCCCACTGTTTGACAAAGATGTAGGTATTTAATCCAGTGACAGTAAAAACAGATGTGGTGGATACTGTAGTCATACTGTAGTAATGCAGTCAAGCAGAACATCAGCTTTCTCCCAATTACTGTAAATTAACGACAGTATTGGCGAGTCATGAACCAACAGCAATTGAAACGATACCCCTGAGGAGTTTTGTCCACAGTTGCCATGGAGATGAAGGCGCCGTGATTTTTTGAAAAACAACTCATTTTCTCACGTTAATGAATTCAAGGGGAAAAAAAGTGCACCAAGAATTTTAAAACTGAACTGATTTAACAACAACATCTGTTTCTTCAACTCTTCTTAGGATTCCAAAATGGCTGCTATGTTTTACTGTTAATATCACTTCTGTCTCTTATTTGTTTCACATGGAGTAATATAGTACTGCTCAGTTTGTATTTATTTATCTATCTATCTATCTGGGGACATTCTAAAATACCATGTAGAGCTGTGGTTCTCAAACTGTGGGGTGTGTACCACCAGTAGTACGCGAGCATCCTCTGGTGGCACTTGGAGGAAAAAAATCAGAAATATTGTTCTATTGTATATACACCAGAAAATGAAACAAATAATAATAATTTAACTGTATCTCTTGCTCCATATTAATCTAATGTCACTACACCAGTGTGTGGAGGAAGAGGAGGATGATGAGAGATCAAATGATCCTTTTGGGAATAAATCTGCCTCCTGGGAAAAGTCCGTAGCTGATAATGGTGTCACTAATATTTTCTCAGCTGGTGCTTGTATTGGTATTAAAACGTTTGAGAACCACTGGTTTAGAGCATTGTTATTGGCTCGTTATCTTCCGGAACGTGGTCACCGTGGAGGTGTAGGGCAGCAACTAATCTGTTGATTATTTTCTCCATTAATCGCGTACTTGTTTGATCCATAAAATGTAAAGTGTTGATCATTGTTTCCCACTGTGTCTTGTTTTTATCGACAAACCATTATAAGTCAGTTTTAAACTTTTATTTGTTAAATGGAGCAAAGAACCTAGAAAATATTCACATTTAAGAAGCTGAAAAATCAGAACACACTCAAACCAATGAATCGGCACATAATGAATTATATAAAGTTAGTGGTGCTTAAAATGTGTTTTTTTACTTTGTATATTTTTAAGTAAATGTGAGCAAAACCTGCACAGTGTTTTTTTTTTTCCAGGTCAGCTCAAAGTTAGTTTGCTTGTTGTAGTTTGTGCACTAGTACTTTTACAAGATGACCCTGTTACTTAACTGCACTTCCCTTGTGTTTCGCCTGACTGGGGGGTTTGAACTGGCAACCTTCCAATCACCTCTGGGCCTGCAGTGATAATCTGTGCAGTGGTAATGACTCTCTCTCTGTGCTTCTTCTGTCAGACTGACCTCATGTCTTTGGCATCTCCTCACTTCTCTCTCCATTCATCCTCTTGTCACTCATACTGTACGTGTGTTCATGTGTGTGTGTGTTCATGTGTGATCATGCTTTGATGTCTGCAGGTTCATTACAGGACCTGTTGAAAACAGTAGCAGAAGTTGTTGCTATGGCAGCTAGTAGCTGTTGTAGTAGTAGTAGTAGTGGTAGTATTGGTTGTTTTTATTATTTAACCCTTCTGTGTCCGTCCTGTTGTGGCTGACAGGATTTGGCACGCTTACTTCTCATTACCGTAACTCCTAGACTCTAGAAAATTCAAAAACTGGATGGAGTATTATGGATTAAAAGTGACATATGAATAAAGTTTGATTCCCTATTTTTTTTGATAGTATGGAAACTGACATAGACATTAGTACTAGCAGTGCCAGTGGAAATTAGTATATATTTTGCGTGGCAATGATATCAATGATATATCGCTTTTGAGACACCGAGTGTCAATATTTGTTTAGCATATTCTGTTATTGTTTAACTAATTATTTACTAATAAACATTAAACATTTTGTGGATTAGCATAAAAAAACAAACAATTGTCATTTCAGTCCACTCGACGGTGCTCACTCTCACTAGAGTTATTGTGTCAGTATATCGCAATATATTGATTTCGTAAATACTCTATGTTGTGATAATATTATATCGTGACATAAATATTGTGATTATTTCGTATCATGGTGTCTCTAGTAATTCTCACCCCTGAGTAGCAATAATATTATCATTAGCAGCAGTAGTAATCTGATACTGTGGCGTTAGTAATAGTTAGTAACTATAGTAGCATGTCGTATACCAGCAGTAGTAGTAGTTATAGACTTAAAAGTATGTATACTAGGTGAGATAAAACATACTATGTGAAAATGATAAGACATGGGATGATATGAACATTTTGTGTTGTGATTATCCCGGGCAAAATAATCTTGACTGACTAATTTTTCTACGGTAATGACATCTACTTTTTAACGCTTACAATGTCTCAAATATGAACTGAAATCTCTTAACATTAAAAAAATATACATGATGTGACTATATGAAGGAGAATTACCTAAAAAAAAAAAAATAGTTAGACTCACGGAAAACGGAAAAAAATTGGTGTCATCTCAAACATCCAACTACCATCTCAGCATTTGCTGTTACTGGGTTTTAAAAACATACTGTACACCTCACAATATTCCACCCTATGTACATTTTTTGAGCACAGGCCTAGTATTATGAGTATAATATGCAGTATTTTGTTGTGTATTTGTACACAGATGTACTTAAAATACACACACACAAACACTGGAGTGTATCCAGGAATAGAGCTATTGTTCTGAGCTGTGAGTGACACTAAATATAGGGAGCAGAGATGTCCTGTTTCCTCCTTTGTCTTCTTCACTTCACTCCTTCTCTCACTCATTCACCTCCTCTATCACACACAGTAATAACGATGGTTTTATGGGCAGTTAAGTCGGCTAAATCATCATTTTAAGCCTCACAATTTGTTTTCCTTCTCCACTTCACACTCTCTCTCCTTGTGTGATGTTTTTGGCTGCTCTCTAGTTTTCTTTGTCACTCACCCGCTCAACACTGTAACAGAAGATAGATGTGAGGCTCTTCCCCTCTTCCTCTCTCTCTCTCTCTCTCTCTCTCTCTCCTTCCCCCCTGTTGCCTTAATTTCTCTCTTTTCTCCTGCCTCTGGCAGCATGTGTGCAGCAGCTGCTGGTGTTTCTGTATGTGTGTGTGTGTGTGTGCTTGTGGTTTCATGGTATTTTGAAGTACAGTAGGATTATAAAGAGATACTGTATGTTTGAGCGTTTCCCAACATTTACACACTGACTGACTATACTGAAAAAAATCCTACTTGTGATGTCAACTAGTGAAACTTTTCATGCTCACTTAATGATACACTTTGTCCTATGAAATGGCTAAAATACTAAATTATCACCGTAGTGATTTATGTGTTTCTTGATTTAGATTTTTTTTCACATATGCGTCTGGTTTCCTCTGGCGTTTCTGTTCAGCGCCAAAACCACAGAAGTCCCAGAGAGACTGTGGAGAAACTGCGGTTGTGTTCTTGGTGTTTGACAGGAATATTTTACGAGGTTGTGGCTGGTGCTTCAAAACCCCCCAAAAAAACAAAAAAACAAAATGTTTTAATTTGAAATTCTTTTATGTCAAGGGGGTCAAACTAAAATGACCTGTGGACCAATGGGAGTCTAGTCTGGTCAAGATGAAAAAAAAGTGGGGGAAAAAACAACTGTTAAGTAGCGGGTGGACAATATGAGCTTAAAAATTATAATCACAGTAAAGCTACACATGGTGATATTTCACAGAATTTCAAAGTAAAAGTGTTTTTTGTTATGGAATGATGTATACTTCACAATAAAAACATTTATATATATGTCTATATATATATATATATATACACAGTATATATACCGGTATTTGACCAATATTATTATAGTATTGAATTAGCTGAACGAGTTACTACCGCTACTTTGGCTCCTCTGATTTAAATCATGTAAGTGTATGTGTACTAGAATCAAAGTCAAGTCATTTATTCAAGAATGTATTATTTTGCATTTACTTACCTACCTACCTACCTACCTGGCTTTGTACCTACCTACCTACTTAATTTCCTACCTACCTACCTAACTTTGTACCTAGGTACCTAACTTACCCACGTACTTAACTTCGTACCTACATTCTGACCTACCTAATTCCATACCTATGTACTTACCTGTCATTATATATATATATATATATGTAGTTATATATACAATTTAATCTGTGTCATGTTTTTTTTAAATGATGTCATGTTGCTTGCATGTCTGCTTTATGACAAAGCAAAAAAAGTTAATTATCAAAAAATTCAATTTGGAATATTTCCAAAATTCCCAAACTAAAGATCCTTTGTAAAGTTTATGGAAATTTACTGGGAATTTCTTTTCAGCCCAAGATGTTACATCATTCCATTGTAATGTTGTAGGGTTTGTGTTAGATTACTTTATAAAGTCAGTTAATCCACTGATAGCTGCTTTAACCACCGTCGTATCCATGGTAGCTATCACTAGTTTTAGCTAGAAAAACTGAAATGAGAAACACAAATATTGTGAAAAAGGTGAAAAATGGTATTTAACATTGTCATTTTCTGTTTTGAACATTTAGAACATTTAACTGTGAACAAAAAGCCTGACGTGCATATTTCTGTACCTCACATGTGCTTCACTGATACTATAAAGCAAAGTACTTTTGCCTCATCTAAAAACACATTCTTCCTAATGTGTTTGTTGCGTGTGCCGCCGTGTAAATAACAATAGACTTTTTGACTTGCGGTGTAAAATATCTGTCATGCATGTGATTTCTGCACTAGGTTTGCCTATTTAACTATTGTTTGGTGCACTATTGTTTTATTGTTTGCTACATCCTGTTCCCTGCTCACTCAGCCTTCCCCTGGGTTTCATCAAAACTAAAAAACCTTAAAAAACTTGATTGATTCATTGGATTGTGTCGCCGTGGACGCGGTGAAGTCAGACGTGAAGTTTCCACGTGAGAAAAAAAAAAGAGCTGGAAGGAGTCAGACACACTAGTTTTATTCACTCAGTCCAACTTTAAAGCTGCATTAAGTGATGTTTTCCAAAAATCAAAACATTAAAATCATGAATTCAACCCGGCCCCCTAAATAAAAATGAAACCAGTGCACCTGCTTTCACAGAAGGAAGTGTGCGACCGGCTCACATGGGGGGCCGACTGTACACTTCCTGTTTAGCTCTAAATGGCGGAGAGGCGAGGAGGCTGAAGAGCGTCGAAGACATAGCAAAACAAAAAAAGACTTCCAGATATTTTATTTCCTCTCTCAAGAGTCTGTGGACCAAACTGAATTGGGATTTACATTCGACATGTGGCCAAAAAGATGACTGCGAGTCCAGATTCCTTCTGTTTCTGCTGAATGTGTAAGTAGAGAGTTGTTTGCTTAACAAGTGTAGTTGTAGAAACTGATGTAGTGTATTTAAAGAAAACCAAAAGCTTAATGCAGCTTTAATGTCGTGTTGGGGTTAAGGTGGTAAATGTTGAGGGCATGTGTTCTCGTCGAGGGCACATGAAGGCGTCGTACGTGCACGTGATAGATCCTGGTGCACTTGTTTTTATTTAAAACAGTTTTTCATCTGCGCTAATTCATGCCATGCTTTGTTTTTTTAGAATTCATGCAAGCTAATGTATTTATTTATTTATTAAGTGTTGTGAAGTTATATACTTTTATATACTTTGTACCTAGCGAGTTTTTAACGCTGATTTCAACCACTTGACTCAAGTGGTTGAATCTAGACAAGTGCTTTTCATGTGTTTGATTTGAACTTGTCTTTAAACTTTCCCTGTGTTGCATCCTGTGTGTTTTTTGTTGTTTTAAAGCTGTAAATAGAAATGCACTTGTTGTTTTTAACCCGATGTTTTGTCCCAACGTGCAGCGAATGTGTGACACACACGAGCAGCCTCACAGACCACTTATATTTACATTAAATTAGACTTTTTTTATAGTGAAACAAATCATGATCCGCTACTACAGTAATTTAATAAAAAACATACAAAGAATACAATAAAAATATACAACGCCAATAAATTCACACACTAAAACAACTTCAGAAAGCTCAAAACAAACCATTTAACACTGATGCACCACAGTGTACAAGTGTATCCTCAGCTTTGATAAGTTAAGTTTATCGGTAAAGATAAGTTAAGAGAAAATAAAGCCCTTTATTAATCGCACAAAGGGGTAATTTACAGTGTCACAGCAGCAGGGCAAGGTAATAAATAATAAACATGCATTGTCGCATCTGTGAATGTAAAATATAGACAAATATCGTCAATAATTAATCATTAAAACCTTACTGGATGAATGTCAGCAAGGGCTGCAGCTTTATTATATTATATTATATTATATTTTGTTATATTATATAATATAATATAATATTATATTATATTATATTATATTATAGTATATTATGTTATATTATATTATATTATATTATATTATACTTTTGTGTAATATAACAACAAGTAATGAACACAACATGTTAAATGTCTGATTTTGTCACATCTACACATGAAAATGTAATTAAACTGTATTTACTGAAAGAAAAGCATCACATTTTCGTGCTTGAGAAGCTGGAAACATTTGCCTTTTTGCCCTAAAAACGTCTAAAATTATAATTGAATCAACTAAAATAGTTGCTAATTACCTTTCCGTAATTATTAAACTCCCTGCAGCTTCTAAGAGCTCGATAACTTGCATTGACTCCCACATAAATGACCTTATACAGCACACACTGTCACACATTAATGCCATAATATAAATCCTCTGACGTTTTTATGACTAAAAGCCCTTTTATACATATATATATATATATATGTATAAAATAATGTCTTCTGATGAAGTACAGGGTAATTCAAAGTGGGTCCCGAGGCTGTTTTATGGGGCTGCTCATTACAAGTAAGTGGAAGTTGGCGTTAGCGTAGCCTCTGAGCCCAAGCTTTCACCTTTGCTCTTTACCTTTTAACGACTTGTCCATAAAAGCTGTTCGCCCTTTTTACTGGCACACACGTACATTAAAAAATAAAAAACGCTGCAGGCCTTTGTTAGCATTTGAGTTAATGGTTTTCCTTTAATGTCCACAATGCGTCCATCATTTAGAGCAGGGATCAGCAAGTAAATGCCCATTTTTCTTTGTAAGCAATTGAATATTTGGGCCAAAACGTCCTCAGTCACTAACAAAAACCCTTGAACCCAAAAATTTGCTGCCTTAAACTAAACTAAAGACAAATGCGTGCGAGTTAATATTTATTGTTCACCATTTAAACGTTAAGAATTACTGCTACTTCTTCTTCTTACCGCAAGTAATTATTTAAGGGACCAAACCTGGCTGTCTCCATGACAACAGCGGTGTTTTGTTTGTATTTTTCAAACCAAACACTTCATTTAGTTTAACTGTAATTTCTAGCAACATAATCTCATTTAATTATTTCTGCCCGGCCACATACTGATGCCCGGCGGGCCAGTTTTGGCCCACATGCCACCAATTGCTGACCCCTGATGTAGATGATTTATCATTAACATCGTTAGTGACATTAATATGTCATATGAGAAGCGCATGTATGTGTATGTGTGTGTGTAAATAGGAGTTTTGGGGGGTTTTACACACACGCTCTGCTGCACACACACCTGCTCTGTGTCGCACTAACAAGGCCAGACTCACACTCGTGTGTGTGTGTGTGTGTGCAGATGCTCTTTGATTGTGTGTGTGTTTAACATGTTTGTAGCGTGCTTTAATGGGTCTAGACGAGGGCGAGCGCCAGTGTTCTCAGAACTCAACTGTGTTCCATCTGTTTCCCAGGAGATGGCGACCTCTGACCCGTGTGCTAACGCCCCGCCAACCCCGCCCGAGGAGCCGGAGGCCACCCCCTCCCCTCGCAAGAAGCGCGGGCGTCGGAAACTAGAGCACAGCGACAGGAGCAAGGGTACGGCCGTAATGCAAAGTCTTCATATAATATATCATTTATAATTTGACAGAAGTTTGGTAATGATTGCAGGCAGGAATCCGTGTATGTTTGATGTCAGGATTATCTGGAATTATAATATGTATATGTCGCAGCAAAGTGACTTTACGTCCTCATTAAAAACTCTTGTTAAATCTGTACAAATGGACCGTTTCCTGTAACTTCTCTTTTCCTGCAGAAGAGCCAGACGACAGAAACTGCGACTCTCCCAGAGAGGTGAGGAAAGACTCTTCTGTTTTTTAAAGCTACTGCAGTGCGTAACTTTTCTTATTCTGCCTCTGTTTGATGAATGTTACAGGAGCATTTGTGTGTATACAGCAGCAGAGCGCGGTCAGGCGGTGACTAGAAGCATTTATAGCATCAAACCATCAAGTTTTTTTGAGCAGACAAATTCACTTTCCGTGGGCGATTCTTTGTGCTTTCAGTCAAACTCTAACCTGTTTGCATCTGTTATGCAACTAGTTACAAAATTCATGCTCTTCGCGAGATCTCCTAATTTTGAGAACTCTGGCTGGTTTTCCAGAGTCCTCAAAATTAGGACTCTGGACTTACAATGGAATTGAGTACAGTCAGCCAGGGGTGGAGTCGAACTTGCGACCATGATGTCTTTTGCACACAGGGTACCGGTCTTAACCACTGAGCCACTCCACCCCATATTTAACTCCACCCCATATTTAACCATCGCAGTGACTCTGACGCCGTTAAATTAGGGTAAAATCCATACAAAGTTCCGCCTTAAAATTGATTCTGTAGTGAACTGGGAACAGAGGCCTGGCTAACCCTTATGTCGAGCGCGTTACGATAATCCAGTTGAGTTGTAATAGAAGCATGCATTTTTACAGAAAAATGAACCACTTCCTGTGTGCAGCATGGGAAATGTCACTGAGCGACACTTGATCTAAACACCGCCACACTGAGAAACACAGGGAGAGACGTGTGGAGCTCATAGACGTAATCAGAAAAGTGTGAACTCATTTGGTTTAAATGAAAAGAAAGTTACGCACTGCAGCTTTAATTTTACATGAAAGCAATGCAGCCAACACTCAGGTTTTAGAGTGTAGTAAACATCTGTGCGTGTGTGTGTGTGTGTGCAGGTTGAGACTGGGAGGCTGCGGAGGAGGCCAGTACCCAGAGTGACCTTCCAGGCCGGAGACCCGTACTACATCAGCAGGAGACAGAGAGAAGAATGGCTGAGCCGCTGGAAGATGGAGGTGGGAGAGAATCAGGTCTCTGTCTGTGTGAGTTCATTAAACATGGACCAGTTTTTTTCTTTTTTCAACGACAAACCTCAGTCAGAATTAATTAGACCGGTGTGTAAAAGGTGACTCTTACATGACAGTTGGTACTTGATCACTGAAATGACTTCCAGGTGTTTGAGTCAGTTCTGTAAATGGCTGCTTTGTACTGTGAAGCATGCACGACAAGTGGTGACGATGAGTGACTGTGATGTGATGTTAAATTTTGCTCCAATAAAATGAGTGATTGGTCATTAAAATTAATATTTGAACATCATTTGTGCTCTGTAAACAAAACAAAAAATAATAAAGCCAACTTACCCCCAAAATACACTGGTTGCGGAACAGATGCGCTGCGCCATGATCTGCACAGCTCCGCCAATTCACACTGCTTGCTTCTCACGTCCGCACGGCTGGACAGCTGGAGACGTGGTACTTCTTGCACAGAAACGGGAGCACGCTGGGCTTGCACGGATTTTTTCTGTTATGTATTTAAGTGAAAACATGTCAACACGGAATGTTTATTCTGAAAAGTCAACACAAACCGATCTGCAAACCAGTGTATTTTGAGGGGTAAAACTGGGGCGTTTGGGGTGGATCAGTGGTGGGTAGCTGGACATTGTTCAACCGAAGCTTTGTGGGTTTGATCCCCCGCCTCTGTTTGTCTACATGCTGAGAAAGACACTTCTCCTCTGATAGTTTTGCAGCAGTGAATGAATGGATATAAGCTGTGTGAGTGAATGGATGTGAAATAGTGTGAAAAAGCAGCTTTGAGTCGTCATCAAGATGAGAAAAATTCAATTTTAGACTCTTCACTGAAAACATTATGAGTCAAATCACCACATTTTGATGATTTTTCAAAGTTAAAAGAAGACTATATGTATATATATATATATATATATACATATATATTTATAAATATATATATACATATATACACATTTTGTTTGTATGCAGCATGCAAGCTTCATTATGTACATGCTACATGTCTTCTTCTCTGTTTTTTGTGTCTTTTTGTGGCAGTGTTGCACCACCTACAGGCTATGCATATATATATATATATATATATATATATATATATATATATATATATATATATATATATATATATATATATATACTACAGTGTTTCTGTAAATGATGCCACGTTTACAGAAAAAGAAAACATAGTTTAAAGCCGAACGTTGCACTTCTTTTTCTCTATGGAGCTCCCCCTGCAGTTTCGGAGTACACATTTTCATGACACCACTGTAAACATCCAACAAGCCATCACAATATTCATTACAATGACTCAAAACCTGGTATTTATGCTATTGTAAATGTGGCTTGTGCTAAAGTTTTGTCCACCTTATTTATAAGGTACACTCATATTTAGTCAATAACCTTCTATAATATATAATATATTCTTGTATATCATTCTCATATTCCCGTGTAGTAGCCAGTGGATCAGGAGAAAGAGCTGAGATAGATGGAAGAGGGTTTTCTACTAAATATCTTGACAGTCTTGACAGCAGACAATCCTACTTGAACTATTTTTGATTTCATGAAAATGAACTGAAGCCTCTGGAAAAGCTCTGGCCGTTTTCCCCTGACTTCAACTTATAAAATGCTGTGTGTGCACGAAGAAAAATAGCTCTTGTAATAAAACGCAGGTAGAAAGTCTTAGATAAACAACAAAAAGAGGTTCAGGTGAACACACAATGATTCCACATAAAAACAGAGCATTAACATTTGACAACCTGTCGTTTCTGTACTGAGTTTGTAAATTTACTATGTGCCTTAAACGTTTGACTGCAGCCATACACACACGTGCATCTAATGAAACATTTGCAATCATTCATCGGTGCCTCCGCTGTATTGTTTACTGCCCTGACGTCTAACTTAAAGTTGTGCGCGCGTCTCTTCCGAACATTAATAGTCTACATTCTCTACATTCACACATAATCTGTTCCATGTGAGTTGGCCGACTGCACTACAGTTAGTTTTTTGTTTTTATAAGATTATAAAACACAGACAGGATATCTCCAGGCTTTTAAACAGTCCTGAAATGTATTTAACAAAGGTTGCCACCGTTAACGGTTTAATTGCTGTTAATTAAATTTAGTGTGTTCAATTCACATTTATTCACATGGAGTGTCTTGGAGCTGAGATGGAGACAGGCGGAGAGAATTTCGGTCAATTTCACACTTTTAAAACAGATGTTGTTCACAGTTTTGCATCTGATAATTTGGGGATTCATCACTTAGTCACCAAATAAATGCATTAATGAAGCTGTAGCTGCAGCCTGGTTCATGTGATGAGTCAGCATTAACTATTGAACCTCTGGACACACATTTGTAACCACAAAACAAATCCAAATATACAACACAAATGCAAACAATCATGCCCAACCCCTCTGAAATGACACATGTACAAGTAAACTACAGATAAACCTGTCCGTCAATCATTTAACTCTTCATACTATCCCAAGTAGTAGTAAATAATAGTAGTCCATTTAGTTTTAAACCATATTTTAAGGCTTTACCGGGTGGAATTGTTAAACTGTGAGTCATAGAAAGTCATATTTAAATAACAAACAATACATTTGAAAATGTGGACATTTCACCCACAGAGCTTAGTCAGCCGACGCTTCACATTTACGTCTTTGGGTTCAAACCATAAATACCCATTTAACTTATGTGAAAATATTGTTTTAAACATTGTAGCTGAGGTTTGCGCTCACTGTCGGCTTCATTTCACACTGTTGTAGTTTTTTTATTGTCGTCCTTTGAAGGAGCGCAGTGTTTGTTTATTCTGGGAAGGAGCGACTTTCCCTCTCACACACACACAACTGTGTCCTTTTAATTTCACCGGCTTTGTGCGCTGACATTTATTCAAACACTTGACTCGTTGAAGTGCCATGGGCTGTAATTTAAAGTGGCTGTAATCTGTATTTCTGTAACATTGGTAGTGACAGAGCCACAGATATTTATCCCCTCACCTCGGCGGTTCCTCACAGCCAGCGTCCTTTGACTCATTGTTTTGGTTTTATGACCCAAAACTTTTTTAAAATTCTTTATTATGATTTTCCATTCGTTTTGCAGCTGAAAAAACAAGTCAAACATAAAAATAAGACAATATTATTTAATATTTTTATGTGGGTAGATTCTTACCAAATTCATCATTGGGGGATCACCTACCCATGACGGAAAATTCTGATCTTTCAAAAACGGATTTGCCAGAGATAATATGAGACGATACGAGACAATAAGATACCAGGCGATACGAGATGATATGATACAAGACAATAAGATACAAGATGATACGATACGATAACATATGAGACAATAAAATAAGAGCGATAGGATACAAGACCATATGAGACGAGACCATAAGAGATAGGATGATACAATATGAGACAATAAAAGACAAGACGATACTTTACGCTACAAGACGTTATAAAAGAAATATAAAACAGAAGTAAGAATGGAAAAAAATGTAGGCAAAACATTAACAGAAATAGAAAAACATATAGGAAAAATGCTTTATACATGGCACTGTCATTTTTTCCAGTGGCTAAAAATTCTGTCAGTAGGTGGTGGAGACCAAACACAGAGATAAAAACAGAGTAAATTTGGGTCTAATACATTTCATAAAATGGCTTGAGTTTAATCATGTGTTGATGTCAGATGTCAGCTCCATCTTCATACACATGTGAACTCGAGAGCTTGTGTCTTTGTGTGTGTGTGCTGATGCTTTTGTGTGTCGCACAAATGTGACATGAAATGACTGAAAAGAGGCCGGATGTGTGTGTGTGGTCGTGGAAGGGTGAGAGAAAGTCATTGAAGGCAGGTTGACAGACGAGTGGAGACTGACTGACACTGGCATGTGAGACTAAACTCCGCGGCCACAGTTTCCTCTTTCTCATGTTTGAATTTGTTCCGCTGCAGTCGGCGCTGGACGTACACACATATATACATACTGTATATATATATATGTATACGTGACTAAAGATCACATGTGGACATTAAGAGAGTATAAACAAACCTGTGAGGTGTAAACAACAACAACATCAGTTAAGTTTTTAAATGAATACAAACTCTCACTCGTCAAAACCGGCAGCAGCTATGAATGGTATGACTGGTGTCACTTCCTGTCAACACTTTCCTCTGACTTCTCACCTACTGTGAAGACACCAGCGACTTAACTGACAGAAAAGACACTCAAAGGTTACACTTTGTTCTCATAACTTTATTTTATTTCAAGGTTTAGAAAAGGGGGGAAAATGGAAGAGAAAGACAGAAGGAACAAAGGGGTTTATTATTCTGTGAATGAACATGAGCGTAAAAAACAGGGCATTTCCCTGAAATAAACAAGTGGGAGGAAATTCTAAAAAAATATTTAAAGAAATCATAATGACCTACATTCAAACTCAGGCAATAACACATACAGTATATGTAGAAATCACTTTACCTTAAGATTCTTTAAGGAGTACAGAACAATTAGGGCAATTAGGGCAAAGTGTGGGCAAGAAAGACGACAAATAAACAGTTTAGTGGTAACTATTTACACTTAAATGACATCTTCACAGAAGGTTAACAGACTCTAGTATATTTTCTCTTCATTATATTTTATTTTCTAAGTTTGTTTTAGACATAGAGAAATAAAGAATAGAAAGTGAATATTTTAGTATATAGTGTTGTATAGTTTATAGAGTATGTGAAGGAGAAGGAAAGGAAGACATTAATTCAAGAAAAAGCGGTCTTTATTAGTCATTTCAATTAAATAATTTCAGATTTTAAGAGAGGAAATTATCGTTTAGTGGAACTGCTTACACTTAAATGACGTCCAAAACTAAACAGAAGGCAAATAAATTCTGTTTTATTACATTTTATTTGATACATTTGTTTTAATGTGTCGTCTTTATCTGAAAATAGCATAAAATGAATACTTTATGGAAGGTACTTAAGTAAATGAGCTGTAGTTATGAAGAGAGAAACAGTAATAGATAAAGCGGTAGAAGATGAGTGAGTGAGAGTGAAACTAGAAGTGGAAGATTCTATAAAAGAGTATATTTTCTAATAGTATTGTATAGTTTATAGAGGAAAGCAAAGGAAAGAACATACGACTGAGAGCTGATGTAAGAAAGACGGCAAAGATTGAAGAATTTGAATTAGTCATTTAAATTAACTTATTTCAGAATTTAAGAGAGGAAATGATAGTTTAGTGGAACTACTTACACTTAAACGACACCTGAAACCAGACAGAAGGCAAATAAACACTGGTATAATCTCTCTGGTGTCATATTTTAATGTTTTAATGCATCGTCTTTATCTGAAAATAGCATGAAATGAATACTCGATTAAAGCTACTTAAGCAAATTAACTATAGTTATCAAACAGAAATGGTTCAGAATTGAAACGACAGAATATTTTAGATAATATAAAATAGTACATAGAGTAGTGTATGGTTTATAGAGTAGATGTAAACGAGAGGAAAGGAAAAGAGGGATTGAGAAGTGAGAATAAAATCTGAGAGAAAGTGTGAAACACAGTGAGAAAGAAAGCGCGAGGAGAAATAAGTGAAGGAGACAGAGGTTAACCAGTTCCAGGTTTTTGCCTCTCTCTCTGTGTGTGTGTGTGTGTGTGTTTTACTCTCTTGAACTGCAGCCAGTTGTTAACAGTCCCGTTCCACTGCATGTCAAAAGAAAACCTGGTAACTCAACTCTGCAGACTGGTTTTTCATTTCAGAAGAAAAACATGTGGCGTCGTCTTTTCACGTCAAGTTTAGAGTGCGTTTTAAAAAGCGGTGAATAATCGCCCCTCACACGAGGACCCCGCCTTTGCCCTATGTCAGCTGAGATTGGCACAGCATCCCCCGCGTGACCCTCATGTGGAGAATAAAGTGGTAGAAGATGGATGGATGGATACTGGAAAGCAGAGAACATAGAGCTTTGCGCCCATATACTTGTCATTGCGGTAGAACCTCAGGACTTTTGCGGAACGAGCGTCCAATCACAGACAAGATTCACCAGTGCGTCAAATGTTTGTGACGTCAACTTCTCAGTACGGTCATTGCTAAAGAGTTCAATACCTGCCAGATATTGAAAGTTGAAAGTTATCTTGGAAAAAGGACATTTATTGACATTTCTACAGCCATAAAATCTAAATAAATCTAGGCGGCCTCAAGAGGGTTAGGGAACGTGTAAAGAAGAGATGGTCCCCACTAAAGCGTGTGAATGAGCGTCCACCGAAGACGTTCAGTCCTCCCGAAGCACCACACACACCCACCCACCCACACTTTAGTGAGGACCAAAGCCGCTGAACGCCGCTGTTAGCCTGTGTTTGTACAGCCACATGGTGCAGTAGTGGTTAGCACTGTTGCCTTGCAGCAAACAGACCCATGTTCTGTATGGGGTTTGCAAGTTCTCGCTGTATGTGCGTGGGTTTTCCACGGGTACCTCCCACAGCAGAGTTAAATCGGACGCTCGAAATTGACCGTAGGTGTGAATGTGGGAGTGAATGATTGGATTGGCTCCAGTGACCCTTGACCCTCATGAACCCCAAAACTTGGACACTCTTGTATCTTTCTGTTCTTCTCTACTTCAGCTCCTCATATTTAGGACTGTACATCGAGGTGAAGACACATTTTCTGGACAAAGACAACTCAGCTCGGTAGAAACTGGTGCAGAAAAATGTGTGGCTTCAAAATGGCAGGAAAGGAGAATTGCAACTTGGTCTAGTCTCGGATACATCTCCTCTGTCTTCACTAGTAGGGGGAAAAAACTCTAATGAACCCGCAGAATACCACATAATGTCCGGTTTTAGTTTTAGTTTGCAGAGTTATCAGGTTAATGATAGACTAGTGAAGGAATGTAACCTTGGAGCGGCGATAGATATTGAAACACATCACATTTGACTAGACATTATGTGCAAATGTTTGCTATAAAACACTGGGGTTTTTTGTGTGTGTTTGTTTTGGAAATCTTACGCCCCCTTGTGGCCTGAAAAGAGTAAACGAGTGCAGCCATGAAGCAACATTTTCCACAAAACACGCTTTGTCCGTCCAAATCCAAACACTCACACTTTATAGACATGATGTCACAATCTGTTTATTTTTCTCTCCCTCTCATGTGACCTGTTCTGGACCTGCGTTCCATAGTAGTTTGTACATCTGTGTGTGTGTGTGTGGACGTGAGGTCATGACCCTAACACATCTTATTGCCGTGTCAACCCCGAAGCTTACCTAACCTTTGACCTCAGTGCGTGTACACACCCCTTATACACATTAGCTTGGATTTGTGTGTGTGTGTGTGTGTGTGTGTTTCTCTTTAAGACATTTTTCTGGCATAAACGCTGACCTTGTCAGGACCAGTAGTCCTCATGGAGACCAAAACCTGGTCCTAATGAGACAGAAGGCAACTGGATCAGTTTAGATCTATAAGGTTCGGGTGAGGCATTCAATACCAAATGAGTGGAAGTCAATGCAAGAAGAATAGCTGTACAAACCTGTGTGTATGTTTCAGGTATTATTGATGTTGTGGGGACCTACATCTGTTTATGTTGTGGGGACTTGTCTACTTTATGAGGACAAAGACCATGTCCATATAGTTAGTATGAGGTTAGGGTTAGATTATTAATGGATGAATAAATGAATCGTCAGCGATTAAGTGCTTATTTTTCAATAATTTGAAGCAGGTTTTCTGATTTTTCAGCTTCTTAAATGTCAATAATTACTTTGCTGGTTGATTTGCTCCTTATAACAGAAAAACTGAATCTTTTTTTGGTTTGTGGAAAAAAAAGGTCATTTTACGGAGTAAGTGCACTATGTAGTGTAATTTTATTGTATTGATTATGTTTTATATTTATCATTTGTAGTGTGTAGTGTAGTGTAATATGTTGTTTTAGCTCATTGTAATGTACCTTAAAGGGATACTTGAGTAAAAGTACAAGTATGTTACCAGAAAATGACTTTGTAGAAGATGATGTCACTTTTTTTATCACTTAAGAGTATATGACATTTACTGATATAAAATGTTCTTAAGCTTCAGAAGTATTAAAAAAGTGAGCAGTTAAGATTGATCCATGGTGGATCAGTGGTAGGGTGAGTTGCCTTTCAACTTGAAGGTTGTGGGTTGAATTCCCGGCTGTGCTATTCTATTCTATTGTAGCCCTAGTTAGGTCTAGGGTTATGTCAGTAGTAGTTAAGGTTAGAGTAAAATCTCCAGGAATTGAATGCAAGTCAATGAAAAGTCCTCTGAAGTCACGGAAACCAGACTGTGCGTGTGTGTGTGTGTGTTAATCACATTTTAACCCCAGGACTACCAGACATAACTATTATGATCTCATTCACTCACTCATTCTCTCTCCCTCTCTCTCTCTCTCTCTGTGGAAGTTCACTTAAACATATGTTAGGGGAAGAAGTCACTAAATCTTCTCCTTCGCTGTCGGCCAATCAGCAGAGAGAGAGGGAGCAGGAGTGAGGGTAAAGAGGAGGTGAGAGTGTGTGAGTGAAGCTGAGGAGACACAGCGAGGAAGGTGTAGAAGGAAGAAGAACAAGGAGGTGAAAGAGTGTGAGAGAGAGAGAGAGAGAAAATGATGAAGAGAAAGAGAGCCAGGGAGTTGCAGAGTTTTCATGTTTGGGCTGTAAGTGGAATCACTTTTTCTTTTTACCTGTGTGTTTTATTTAAAAACAGGATGTTTTGTGTTTGCTGAGAGGATGAATTAATGTTTATGTTGTCCGCAGAAGGATATTGGTGTTTAATTCCCTTTTTGTAAAGGGATAAACCTGTGATTACACATAACAGAGGTCACTTTTAAGCATTTATTACTTGAAAAACCTTCACATGATAAGTTAAGTCACTTGAAACACAACCGGTTAAGTTGTTCAGGTCTGTGAATAAATCTTTCAACAGTTGCAGCATCTTCTTTTATAATAATCTGGTTAAAAAAACCTTGTAATACATTACTTTACTTTATTTGGGCCTTTGTGCCAGAAATATTTGTATTTAACACAAAACAATAGTCAAATTAAATAGAATATGTAGTAACACAAATCAGAGATAATTATGTGTATTGTCTGCTATCTGTTGAACTCATCAGTCCAGTCTTCCTTCTTTAAGACGCCTTAAATGTTTCCTGTTAGGTCTTGTCGGGTTCACGACCTCAGAGAACTGTGAAGATGTTTTGGAAAGCAGTTAAAGCTCCTTCATAAAAGCTAAATAACAAAAACATGTTTGTTTTAACATGTCAGATATTGAAAGTGAACTAAAAGCACATTTAAAAGCATGTTTCATTAAAAAAAAGAGTAATAATAAACTTGAGAGTAAGCAGTGTAATCCCAGGTTGATTAATTAAAATATTATTTGAGTTTTAACACAGATTAATAACAAGTAAATGTTGTATATTGCTGACACGACAGCTTATTCTTCTGTGGTGCCTCCATTTCACTAAATATCGGCTTTTAAAGTGTCGGAAAATGAGAACCTGATTGCGTTAAATAAACAGTGACTGTATCTGTTTCGTTGCCCTGCCTGTGACAGGGATATTATACTAGTAAATGTGATTTATTTAGTAAATGTTGTTGTTTTCTTTATTTTTCCTTTAAGTATAAGTCTGGAGGGACAAAAAAAACCAACAGATTTTATTTATATTGCGGTCATAGAAATGTAAATATCCGAACAAACAAGACGCCACTCCAGTGTTTTAATGTTTAAAACTGGGTTTTTGCATTGATATTAACAGCAATCTGTTAGTTTGTTATTTATTTGTGTGAAGGGTCAAGTATTGTCCATTTTTCCACGTGTGTAAACGGTCACAACTAGTAAAGAAAGGACGTGAAATCGACAGTTATTTTTACTGCAGAGTTAAAACCCACCTTTGTTTTTGTTTTGTTGTTGTAACTCAGTCTCAGAGTACGATTGTAGGGTTGTCGGGTTCATCTCCGGGTCAGGGTCAGTCACGCTCATAAAGGAGGCGTGGCTTCTTTAAGAGAATGGCTCATTGGCTAGGTCAGAGGGCGAGGGGTTAGAGGTCAGGCGGGGAGGGGGCAGTGCTGAGAGAGAGAGAGAAAGCTCTTGACCAGGCCATGAGGTACGTTAAAGTTCAAAGACGTAACTCACAGCATTACAGCCTCTGTCTGTGTCTGTCCCCTCGTCTTTTATTTGTCCCTCATTGACATCACAACACGAGACAACAGAAGACACATGCAGCCTGTTTTTCTTCATCTTCCTCACAACATCTGCACGCTTGGAATTCTTTCTTTTCTACTTCAATTCACGGCAGCTCACACAGATCTGTCACCTTACAACACGACCAATATATGACTTTATTTTATGACTTTTCAGTTTCACTTTCAGGCTGGTCTGATAGTTTTGCCTGACAGTACGTGTTTATCTTTATTTTCCTCCTGAAAACCCTGAAGCCAACTCTGGCTCAGATTGAGAGATGTTTTCAGAGAGCTTCTCTCTCTCTCTCAGTCACAGAAGTGTGGGCAGATGAATTCAGATCGTGTGTCGGCCGTGTCTTCACCCTCTGAAAGCAGGAAACCTTCCTGATGCACTCCTCCCTCAGCTGCACGTTGCCCGGGCAACAAGCACACTTTCATCCTGAGAGGAAGAGGCTCTCAGTATCTCTTAGCAACACAGCACGGGCAGAGTGTCCAGGGTTTTCTTTAACAATAAGAGCAACAAAGTCGGGGTTGAAATGAGTCCAGTGTGTCTACTACTACTACAAAAATAGAGTTTGAATATAAATGTCATTTAAATACAACTTTAACCCCCATTTGACCTCCTGAAAAGACATTTATGTTTGAGGGTTACAACAATAATCAGGAAAAGTAAGATTTTTTGTTTTATTTAATGTTCAGCAAATTAATAAACACCAGTAAATAATATGTCAAAGTTAGCAGAATCCGCCAATGTATCTTCATAGTTTCTTGGTATGTGACACACACAGTATGTGCAGTGACAACATGGCACAAAATACAAAATTTTAGTTTAAAAATTCATAAAAAAAATAGTTAAAACAAATAAAAATAATGTTCTTTACCTGGTTCTAGACGGTGGAAAATTGGCAATTTCATGTTAAATTTAAAGTTGAAGTTTATTTTATTTAATTAATATTCATTAAATGAGAATTCACAGAACCTAAATAAATTAGATTAGCGTTAAGACTGTAAAATTATATTACTACTACACTATATACTACACTATAACTAACTATAAAAGTTTCCCAAAGGGGAGAAACTTTTAGTTATAGTTTTGGAGGGGTTAAGGTTGATTTTTTGAATTTTGTCAACTTAAGATTTTAAGTGTATAATATGTTTTAAATTTGCTCTTGAAAGTTCGTTGTCTTTAAAAAACATTTTTTTTTAAAGTTAATATTCATTAAAATGAGAATTCAGTTCCTTGTTAATGAACTGATTCTATACAGTAAAGACAGTGTTATATATCAGTTGTTCCCAAAGACTGGTTCGGGGTGCGGGAGATTTTGTTTGGGTCCCCAAACAAATTTGCAGAATTTTCCAAAACTTTTTTAGTAAAACTTTATGTGTAGCTGTTTTAAAATGATGACGTTTTAATTGATTTATTTAACAAATCTGAGAAATGATTTGTTCATCAATCCAAAATAATATCAGCTGATACAGATATGGCTGTAAATGAGTCACTACTTTTGCTTTTATCGCAACTTATATTGTGATTTGGGTCACGGTAGTTTGTCAGCTTTAAATATTTTTAGTTATAGTATTGGAAATGTTTTGTATATATTACTGCAAAATCAGCTTGTGTTTCCTAATTTTTTATTGTTTATTGGCTTGGTTCCTGTGTTTTATGGGTTTTACATTCCGTTTTTTGTTGTGTTCTACACTGGTTTTAGTTTACATTGTCTCATATCCTGTCTGTTTTATGTATTGTTGTTTATAAAATGTGCCACAGAATACTTTGACCTAATAATTTGACTTACAAAACGTTGTTCACAAGTCCAAAAAATAAGCATTTCCTTTGTGCATTTTCGTTTGTCCATCGATGAAACACTGGGAAAATCAACCAGCAGCAGTATAAACACTGAGGATGCTATAGGCTACATGCTAATGTATGTATTGTGTAGGTGTTGGAAACACTGATACTTTTTAAATGTCGCTCTAGAAACGAAAGAAAAATCCACAGAATTTTCATTCAAGCTGACCAGATGTTAAAAAAGCCAGTGTGTGTGTGTGTGTGTGTGTGTTTGTGTGTGTGTGTGTGTGTGTGTGTGTGGTCTGTCCATGATCCGTGTAACAGGCTGATTTGGGTTTTATGAGGTCAGAGTTCAACAGGAGCAGGAAAAAGTGAGTTTTGGGGTCAAACTGAGTTGAGAAGAGTCACAACCCGACACCCTCGCTTTTACAGTCTCTTCAGTTTGAATTTATGTCACGTCGTCGTCATCATCCCTGTGTCCTCGTCCTTTCCTTCTCTGCTGTTTCTTCTCCTCCTCGGCCTGTTTTCACTACACCTTTTCAGCAGAGGAGGAAAGACTTAGGGATGATGATGATAAAAGAGTGTTTTTAGGTCGTGGAAAGTGCTCTGCAGGAGTCATGGGATTTTTACATCTGGGTCATAGTGAGATTCCTGCCAAGTGAGGTCATGATTATTTTTGATTCTGTCTTTTTGAAGCTCTGGAAAAAACACTGTGTGATTAATTTCTTGGAACCAAAACAATCACATTTATACCAGGAAACAAAACTGTTGATATCCATTGAGTTGGATATTGGTCATAAATAGAATAATCTCTCCATTCTTTTCTCGATTAATTCAGAAAATGTTAATCTGTGTTTCCCAAACATTGTCCGCAAACCAAAAATATTCACATTTAAGAAGCTGAAAAATCAGAAAGCTAGTTTTCCAAATCCAATCTAATCCCACTTTATTTTTAAAGCACTCTAAAAACAACAGCTGAAACAAAAAAACGTGAGACCTAATAGACCCTAACAACAAACAATAAAGCAATAAAATACCTTAAAAAGTATAAAATTAACAAAGTCATACAATAAAACTATGAAAAAAACCAATGTCTCATACTGGATCGTGAGCCAAAGAGTTTTGATTAATTAATTGATTCATTCATTTTTTTACGATTTCCTGTTTAAAGGTAAAAGAGAGGCAGCAAAATACAAATGAGGGGGCTGGGGCCATCCCTTATAACTGCCCCCCTCTGGTTCCGGCATTTATTTATTTAGTTTGTTCATTTATTATTTTTATGAGCAGTAACTAATGTGTGTGTAAACAGAGGAGCAGAACAGACGTAACATATAATCTCACAGGGCCGAATGTGTGTGGCGGGCTGGATGTGGGCCGCGGGCCTCGAGTTTGACACATAAATGCAGACTTACAGTGTGCTGTGAAAAGCATTTTTTTTATGACATCCAGAGCTGAATTTCAGTGTAATAAACCAGTGAATGTGACATTATTTTGTCTTTCTCCCTCTGTCGTCCATCAAACGTGCTCCACTTTCTCTCTCTCTTCCTTTTCTACTCGTCAGTTTTATGATATAATCCTATTTACTCTCTCTCCGTCTCTGTGAACCCATTGAACTCGCTGCCTCTCCACCGCCCGCCGCACCCTTTTCTCCCCACTCACTTCCTGTTTAGAGGAACAATTAAAGGATTGTTCCCACAGCTCGGGTTGGGGGGTGGGGGGGACTCAGGCCTTGATCTAAGAACAGCCACCAAAAAGCTTTAAAAAAACATCAATCACACGACAATCACTCCTTAAAGTGTTTCGTTTAAACTCAAAGGGAAACGCCGGACACTCCTGTGTCCAGACGATCAGAAACAATGACGTGCGGTGATGTTTGAGGGAAACGGAGACGGCTGATGATGGAAAAACGATTAAGATTTGACATTTTTTTTAAAAACATCTGAGGCGACAAACGGACGACTTGTCCACTCGCTTTCCCACCTATTTCTTTGTCGTCGTATGCATCTGGTTTGTGCCTCTATAGAAATATGGCGGCACAAAATGGCCGCCCACTGTAAAGCGAGGGCGTTACTGGGACGAATGTTTTCTTAATAATTAAAACAACTTTCTCTGAATTTACAGCATCTTCCATGTGAATATTTTCAGTTTTCTTTGGTTTGTTTATATAACAACTAAACTCACTAAAACTGAATTATTTTGGCGTATGGATCATTTAAAAACATCACTAACTTGAAGTTTGAAGGCAACACAAATTTTCTGACAGTTTATGGACCAGAAAACAAAACAGACTTAAATGTACTTAAATATTATGTACTTATGTATCCTTAAAATAACTTGTTTCATAATTGTGTATTAAATAACAAACCTTAAGTCTTCTGTACTGTTTCTCTGACTAAAAACTCATAATATGATGTAAAATAAGATAAAATAGGCTACAATAAGATGTTCTTTAATAGTTCTTTAACTGTAAAATGTATGGTTACGACAGCAAAGACAGTCAAAAGTACAGGAAATTAATAATAAACGTATGTCTTTTAATGTACAAGAAAGAAAAATACAAAAATTCTCTCTCTTTTCGCTCTTAAATCTTCTACTTGTATTGCTAAATTGCAAAATCCAGGAAAAATATGTCATGCACTTTTACAAGATAAGGGTTATTTTAATTTTTTATCTTATCATATGAGTTCCTGTGTAGGAGGTTATATATGAGAATATGTGGAGGTGTCTTTGTGCTGGAAAATCTAACTTTCTGTCAATAATAGGAACTTTTTTTTGCTTCTATTTATGCAAAAATATGGTGAATAATCTTCCTGTAGCTTGAGGCGAAAGCACAGAATATTTATTTCAAGTCTTTTTTCTTTATTTTTTCCATGTATCGTACAGCAAAACTAAGATTTTCATAAACAGAAATGACAAAACAACACGTAAAAACGTCAGCTGACCTTTTGACCTTTTTTTTTCCTTCGCAGGCGGAGCGGCGGGCATACAGAGAGGCGGAGATCAGCATGATGGACGACCTATCAGAGGCCGACTTTCAGAAAGAGGAGGAGCCGTCAAGCCCGGCGCCACCGCCCTCACAGCAACACACAGACCCCGCCTCCCCGACGGTCGCCGTGACGCCGGAGCCGGTCGCCAGGGGGGAACAGGCCACGCCCCGCGAGATCGAGTACCAGGTATTTTTTATATTAAAATCCAGCTGACTGTTTTATCATCAACTCAAACATGAGCAGAAAGTCTTATTTTCCTGCATTTATCGCTGCACCTGAACACAACTCTGTCACTTCCTGTCACCGCTGTCCACTAATAATGTAATAAGTTGTCATTACAGTTAAAGCAGCTGCTAATTGTGATTCTAAATAGCACAGGACATAACATCCTGTACTAATTTAATGCAAATTTAATCACTGGTAATTGTTCTGGCAGGTACAGTTAGGAGAGAAGCAGCCTGATGTGTAATTTAGACGGATTTTATTCACTTTTTCCTTGAAAGCTGTTTTTCCTTATTTTATCTTTTATGCACTTAAATTTTTTTTCAAAGTTGTGTACACATATTACTTCCGGAGGAAGCTGCACTGCTCTTTAACAGCCATTTTGTTTCCTCTGTGTGTGTGTGCGTGCGTGCGTGTGTTGGTTCAGGATGGGCGGGGCTTCGTCATCGGCGCACTGGTGTTCGGGAAGCTGCGAGGTTTCTCCTGGTGGCCCGGCAGGATCGTGTCCTGGTGGATGAGCGGCCGGAGTCGAGCGGCCGACGGCACCCGCTGGGTCATGTGGTTCGGCGACGGCAAATTCTCCGTGGTGAGCGTGGCGTTTAGCGTGATTTCATGATGAAATTGTACTCATTTAGTCTTATTTTTTCTCGTTTTATCCTCTTTTTCTCTGAACAGAAACTTGAATAAATGAATAGAATCTCCCACTTTAAACCAGTCAAAAGAAAGACAAGATACTTTGCGTGACTTGCCTGTTTTCTTTTGTTGTTTTTCCTCCATGTATTTGTTGTCATGTGATGACTGTTTGTCTTGCAGGTGTGTGTGGAGAAGCTGATGCCTCTGAGTTCCTTCTCCTCTGCCTTCCACCAGCCCACCTACAACAAACAGTCCATGTACAGGAAAGCCATCTTTGAGGCTCTGCAGGTCATTAACCCACTTTTCTTTTTTTTTACAGTTCCAGTTACTGTTCATATATATATATATATATATATATGTATAAATCTAGGGATTAAATTAGCGTCTAAGCTATCATAAATATACCTGTAAAAGTATACCTGTAAATACGATGTTTTTCCTCATTCTTCTCTTACGTAACGTTGGTATTTTGCATAATGTGGAGGTGTTGCAGTAGAATCTGGATATATTAGTCGTGTTTTGTGTAGGCAAATGTGTTGTAATTGTGTTTTCCTGAGGTCCAGTGTGTAAGAATTAGTGGAAAGTAGTTCCTTTCACAAGTGTCTCAAGGAACTACGGTGGCCCACGCATACAGGATTAGGCACGCGTACTTCTCATTACCGTAACTCCTAGACATATTGAGAAAATTCAAAAACTTTACGGTAGAATTTCAGGACTTCCACGGAAACAGACGAGATTCACCAGTGCGTCAAAAGGGACAGAAACACTCAATTTTACAGCCATAAAAATTTAAATAAATCCAGACGGCCTCATTATCAAGAGGGTTAAATTGCATACAGTATAAACAACTTAGTCTAACTTTGTGAAAACGATATAATCTTTAATTTTAAGCGATGATACACGCGTTAAACCCTCTAAACGTTACACGCTGGACCTTTCAAGGGAAATTTGAGACTGAAAATGTAATGATAAAATCATGTTCTCTCGTGTTCAGGTGGCGAGTGTGAGGGCGGGGCGGCCTGTTCCCTCCTGTGACGCCAGCGACGACGCGGACGGCGTGGAGATTCAAACCAGACAGATGATAGAGTGGGCCATGAAGGGTTTCCTGCCCAACGGCCCACAGTCACTGGATCCTCCAGAAGGTAAGCACTCCACTCTCTCTCAGTCACTCACAGTGTATGATGTTTGTGTGTTAATGTTGTCCCTTGTCGCCTCAGAGGAGCAGAATCCCTACAAAGAAGTGTATCCAGAGATGTGGGCGGAGCCCGAGGCCGCGTACACGCCCCCACCCGCGAAGAAACCTCGCAAGAACTCGGCGGAAAAAGCCAAAATCAGAGAGGTGATCGACGAGGGAACCAGAGGTAAAACACTCAGACCTCTTTTATTTATGGGATGTAATCAAACACGATTATTTATCTGTTGTATATTATGTACAATAACATGGGTTTTTTTTGTTTTGTTTTCCAGAGCGACTTATCCAAGAAATCAAGAAGAAGACCAGGAATATAGAAGGTAAAGGATTCTCACAGTATCGTCAAAATGTGGTAAAACGTGAATTAAAATTCATCTATGAATGTTTTATTTACACACGTCGTTTAAGAATTCATAACTCTTTTTTTTTTTACGAAACACTCGTCTCGGGTTAATAAAAACATCAATTTGACGACAGCAGACGGGGAATTATTACATCCGCTGTCATTAAAAATGGATCATTTTGAGGTTTTTACTGCTCTTACTTACATTTTCTGACATTTTCATTCAAGCTGTAAAATCTACATTTAGTGATTTGTTTGTGCAGCAGCAGATTCATTTAGTGTTTGACTCAGGGAACTTGTTATTGATCTCTCAGGTGTGCCATTTATGTTTCCCGCAGATATCTGTATCTCCTGCGGGAGCCTCAACGTCTCTCTGGAACATCCTCTCTTCATGGGAGCCATGTGTCAGGGCTGCAAAGTAAGAAAGACGTCAAACTATTCACTACTGTTGTTTTTGTAGACTTTTCGGAGGGGGGGATTTTTATTTTATTGTCCGATAAAATTCATTTAATGTGAATTGTAAACTCCAAAACTCGATGTTAATTCAAATATTACTCATTGTTAACTCATGTGTGACAGTGAAGACCCCTAAAAAGATGATTGATTAAAGGAAGACGTCACATTCAACCTCAAAAAGTGACTTTCTTTGCTTTTACTTGATTTAGAATCAGGATACACTGGTAAAATATGCCTTAAATTGTTCATGTGGACTTAAAAACAAAATATTTGATGTGATAAAAATGCAATTAACTACTAAACGTCTGCAATTAATCGCCGTTAAGAAAAACTGAATTGTTCGACAGCTATAACGTTTAGTGTTTTTTTTGATTGATGACTCCGAAATTCATAATAAATTAAGAGATAATTGATTGGAAAGTTTGATAATTCATCAGGAATGTTCCAAACAAAGCAACAAACTATGTTAATGTGTCCGCTTTGTTTTATTTTGTTTTTTATGTTTTATTCACGCAGTTGTTGAGTTGAATTATTTATCAGGAATCATCAATAATTCACAAACACTAGAACTTATTTTAGTTATAATATTTTACAGTTGCAGGTTGACTTTAATACTTGCTGTAACTGACGTGATGGAGCTTTTTTCACACAATCAAAACGTTCACTATTCTATATACTAATGCAAGGTTGAGAACACCATGTATAGACTGTTATTTAAAAAAGAATGAAGATATAAAGTAAAGTGAACTAAGACCTTTGGGATTTTCTAAATGGTTAGTTTCAAATGTTTTATTTTAAAAATGACGAATTCCAAGAATATTTAGGGGAAAGGCAACTGTCCGTTATTTGTGATGGTATTTTACGAAACATCTAAATGATGGAAAAATAACTCCTTTATTAGGAAATAGACATTGTCACAGCAGCAAAGACAGTAAAGATAAAGGTAATAAATAATAAACACGCTTTTCCACATGTGTGAAAAGTACAGTATAGAAAGATATTAACAATTTGACTATAACATCTCATGATAGAACATGAGATGTTGTATATTGGATGAGTAACTTTTATCGTCTAACATCCAACAACTTACAATAACATGACTTTAACAGACTCTTTACATGAATAGATGTTAGCCTGACTGCTCTTTTCTCTCCCCATCTTCTCTTTTATTAAAATCCCGTCCGTCAGAACTCATTCCTGGAGTGTGCCTACCAGTACGACGACGACGGCTACCAGTCCTACTGCACCATCTGCTGTGGAGGCAGGGAAGTGCTCATGTGTGGCAACAACAACTGCTGTAGGTCAGTCAGTACAACGCGACACACCGGCGGCGAGCGAGCGACCGTGTTTTTATAAGTCTTCTTCATGTTCTTGTGGCTGTGGCTCAAGGTTTTGGGTTTCACATGGACACGTACCCACTACAAATGTCAGAAACGTGACGTGTGGAACATGTTTATCCCGATAAATCTGGGCTCTAGACTTCATCACAGCTGAGATCAGGAGGGATAAAAATAAACTGCATTAGCGTCACAGTCCTCACAGTTACAGGACTGAGCTGTTCACTGAGTTTATGATTTACATCCATGTACCTTCAAACATGGTTTATAGTATATGATTGTAACACAAATACAGCTGCTGGAATACTGTGTTTGCATCTCTTCAGAGGAGTGGTGTTATTCTTTGAATTTAGAATCCCAGTGGAAAAAAACATGAAATCTGGGGCTAAAATCACTGAATTGGCTTTAGTTTTCTGATTGTTGTTGTGTATGAAGCTGTTAAGTTATTTTATTATAAGTTATTGCATTAAAAAAAGCTGTTTAAAGTCACAGTAGACATATATTACTGTGATTTACATCTAATATTCTGTAAAAAACCCTAACGCCACCGTTGTTTTGCCTAATATTCATGTGATTTATCAGGCGTTTTCTAAATACGGTGTAATTTTTTTGCAGAAATGCCATCTTAAAAAGCACCGATATTGTACAGTAATATCAGTTATATGTCCACATTTCAAGAATCCCAAAAAATAAATGTTCCAGCAACGACAACAGTTATTTTTATCATAAATGATCGTGATTTAAAACCTGTTTAACGTCACAGCAGACATGAATTACTATGATTTACATATTATTTTCTGTAAAAAAAAAAAATACATTATTTAACCGTAACTTGACTGTTGTTTTGCCTAATACTAATGTGATTTATGAGTATTTTCTTTAATCTAGTGTCGGTTTGACAGAAATGGCAGGAAAAACATAGTTTGACATGTTAAAAACATGTTGCAGGTGTTTCTGTGTGGAGTGCGTGGACCTGTTGGTCGGCGCGGGCTCGGCGGCCGCAGCGATCAAAGAGGACCCGTGGAACTGCTACATGTGCGGACCGCGCAACACCTACGGGTTACTGCGGCGACGCGACGACTGGCCCTGCAGACTGCAGCACTTCTTCGCCAACAACCACGAACAGGAATTTGTGAGTCTTTGTCCCAAGGAATTTGTCCTCTCTTCTCTCCATTTATTCTAAATATAAAAATCGATTCTTTTTACAACTTCACTTCTTCTGTAGTAGCCGCTGTTCCCAGTAGTAACCGCTGTTGTGGCTAAACTGCGTCCTCCAGTGGCTCAAACGGTAATTACTTGAGACCGCGTGACAAATTCAAGGCTGTGTTTTGAACTGGAACTGGTTTTTAAGGTTTTTAAATTTGAACTTTCCCATAAAGTTTGAGCAGATATTTGAATCTCAGATGGTAAGTGACAGTGTGTTTGAGTCCATCGACAGCTCTACTCACACTGCTGTGTCATTAAATAACTTTTACCCATTAGATCATAGCAAATAACACATACTGTTAAAGCGCCACTGATGACATAATCTGAGGAGGCGTGTGTAATCCGATCAGGAATGTGGAAATATTTGTCCTCAACCACCTTTGAGTGTTTTTTAAAGATCAGATCTGACAACACAGACTTTTCCTGGATGTTAATATCCAGTCCAATTTATTTATAAAGCACATTTAATAAACAACAGTAGTTGACCAAAGTGCTTTACAGAAGTATTATATAAAATAAAACTAACACAATAAAACACTTGAGTGGACACGACGTCCCGCCCAGAACATGCAGAACAACAGACTCTATGGCTGCAGCAAGTATACATAATATGGTACTGTGTAATACCGGGATTGAATGTGGGTCATTAATCCCTAATTCGCTTCAGTCTAAACATAAACGTGAGGCAAAATAAAACACAGTAAAGTGAGAAGCGGCGTCAGATCTTGTCAGAAATAAACGACCCGCGAAGGCCGAAGCTTTTTCAGCAGAAAACGTTTGCCAAAAAAAGAAAAGTTGAGTCCTCTCCACACGCTGTTAAGTTTAATATCCCACTCTCGTCAATGCCTTCTTCTTCTTCTCCTTCTTTTCCTTCATCATAACTCTCTGTTTTCAGGAGCCGTCAAAGTTGTACCCTCCTGTTGCAGCAGAGAAGAGGCAACCAATCAGAGTCCTCTCCCTGTTTGACGGCATCGCCACAGGTATTTACAAACTACTATTACCTTTATTTAGTCATTGATTCATTTATTATTTTTACATTTTCTGCTCATAATACTGCAGCGGTGTTTGTTTTCATTTATATTCCTATTTCTCTACTCTTATTTTCTTGTTTTGTGCATTTAATTTTTATTTTCCTACTGAAACTGAAGGAGTTTTTTATTGTTATCATTATTATTATTATTATTAATAATAATAATAATAATAATAATAATAATAATAACAACAATAATACTTTTCCTGGAAATAAATAGCATTTTTCATGCTTTCCCATGCCCCAAAACTCACAGATTGTTGAAAATTTACATCTGAAAGTGGGTCGGTGAACGTGCATACAAACGATTGGCTGTGGGATGTGGGAGGGGCAAATACGTGCGCCGCCCACCCTCCAAATTCACCCCGAACAGCACGTTTATTGTACATGCATGAAAATCAGTACATGTGTGTAGAAGGTCGTTACATTATGACCATGATCCAAACCCAACAGGAAAGCCGCCATCTTGGATTGAGCGTTTTCACTTTTCTGCGTTTTTTGGCGATTTTGCACAGATGGTATTTGAACAAACTTGCCCTTGTGTAAGCTGTACCTTCATTTTTGACTTTCTTGAGATAATAACACTTATGATTTATTTTCCTCTCAGCTTAACTGTGAGGTTTTTTAATGACACATCCCTTGGGTGATGAATTTCAGCTGATTTTGGTTTATAGTTAAACATCAGCCTGTTAACCACAGTCATTGTGAACGTGTCAACATGCAGACGTTAGCATTTCACTTTAAGAAAAACCTTAAAATCAGCTCCACAGAGCCTTTACCCTAGTTTATATTTTTTTATCAGTCCCTTAACTGGTTTCTCAATAAAATACTAAAAAAATGTCTCACGGCTCAGCCACGATGTCATCAAGAGCACAAACTGTTCAGAGAAGCTGATTTAAAGTATATTTATCTTTATTCTTTATTATTTAAAATGCTTGATTTGTGACTAAAACCCTTGCAGATTTATTTTCTGTGGATCATTTCATCAATTTAAATGAGACGTAATTACTTTCAGGCTATAATTAATTATATTATGACATGCCAGCACTTATTTGCACCCAGGGAGCAATGGGGGCACCACAGCCCTTGATGCATCCCAGGATTTGAGCTAGCATCCCCCTGATTACGAGCCCAATTCTTATCCTCTTGGCCACAGGCTTTCCTTTAAACGTAGTTGTTCCAATCCAATCCAATCCACTTTTTTAGTTGCCCAAAGTGCTGTATGGTAACATTCAAATAAAATTAAACACAGGTAAAGATAATTAAATAAATGAATATTTCTGTATGTGTGTGTGTGTGCTCTCTCAGGTCTGCTGGTGCTGAAGGATCTGGGCATCCAGGTGGACAAGTACGTGGCGTCGGAGGTCTGCGAGGACTCCATCACCGTGGGCATGGTGCGACACCACGGACGCATCATGTACGTGGGAGACGTTCGCAACGTCACCCACAAACACGTACGTCAAAACTGCCAAGAACACACAGTAGGACGTATTTACAGTAAGTGTAAAATGTTTGAATATTAGAGATGTGTAATAGTGGATGTCACTCCTCCGTGTCCAGATTGAAGAGTGGGGACCGTTTGACCTGGTGATCGGAGGAAGCCCCTGCAACGACCTCTCCATAGTCAACCCTGCACGCAAAGGCCTTTACGGTAAGCAGTGATCAACATTTTTGTCTTATTTTGCTTTTTCTGTTCCATACTAAAGGAAGTAATTAATAATATTTCCACAAAAAATCCCCTTATCTACTCTCTTAGCCATCTTGATAAATTCTATATACAGAATATTAAAGAAAGCAGCAATGAAAAAACTGGCTGAAACTAATGGTGTGAAGGATTAATTCAGATCACAAAGAACTGAAAATTAGGTTTTTGTGTTAGAAATGAACAGCAAAAAAACCTCAAATTTCTTCTTATTATAATTACAAACTTCTTGGTTTCGCTGCTGTTATGATTAAACCCATGTAACCCATTTGTTGTGGGTTTATTTTTGTTGAGGAATTATTTTTGCAGGAAACACAATAAAGGGTGTAAACAAATGTATTCTAAAATGTCTCCCTTTTGTCCTTTTCCCAGAGGGAACGGGCCGGTTGTTTTTCGAATTTTACCGCCTGCTGCACGAGGCGCGGCCAAAGCCCGGCGACGAGCGGCCATTTTTCTGGCTGTTTGAGAACGTGGTCGCCATGGGAGTCAGCGACAAGCGCGACATCTCGCGCTTCTTAGAGGCACGGTGAAAACTCTTCACCACTTCATACACACACACACACACAGACAGGACAGTACACAGAGATGATTGTAAGCTGAATGGCTGGTTGTGCTGCCCCCTTGTGGCCACAGAAACATTAGTTTCTGTAAAAGGAAATGGAAAACACTTTATTAACGATAAAACAAGACGTATAGGAGTATAAGTCCTACATTTAAACTTATAATTACGTATGAGCAGCAAACATATCTGAACAATTTTAAAGTTTAAGCACTCTTAATACAGGGTGATGTGAACTTTTAATCATTTAATTTCTACAATAATATATACTATTGAGAAGCTGAACCTAAGACATTGCATCATGTTTTATGAACTCATATTTTCTTTCATATATAAGTGATTTATTTGGCAAAGTAGCTACCATCGAAACTTTGTTCTGGAGGAAAAAGTAAAAATAATTCTCACCGAAAACCTTGTGAAGTCGAAATATAGTAGTAGTATATGAAGTATAATATATAAGTTGCATAAAGGTCAAATATTATTAAACTAGGTACAAATACTGTAAACTTCCACCACTTTTCCATCATATTTTTAATCAGAAACCAGTCAGAGCAGCTTTTTTTTTAAATATATATACTTACAGTTATATTTTTATATTCTTGCTGTTGTTTTTTGTATCTATTTTAATGTTTATATAAGCTATTTAATCATTGTTAATGTCTTAAATCTAGTGTGTTTCTCAGCGCTTTTAATAACCGTTTTTATGCAGACACAGACTGTGACTTTTAGACACATTTAAATGTCTCATTCTAAGAAAAGCAAGGAAACATAAATCACATTTTATGTAACTGCGTGTGCACGTCGTCCACAGTGTAACCCGGTGATGATCGACGCCAAGGAAGTGTCTGCTGCGCACCGCGCTCGCTACTTCTGGGGGAACCTGCCAGGCATGTCCAGGTGATTCAACACAAGCACGCACACTATGGGTTTTCATTTAATAACTGTTTACAACACTCATTATCCAATCAAAATGCAACACATTAAATTCAATTAAAATGTAATTAAAAAATGAAATGAAATCACACAAACTATACCCAAAACAAACACTTTTATTTTGAAATTCTTTGAAATGTCAGCACAAATTACAGTTTTTTGGACTTTTTGTTTATGTATTTTTGTTATTGATTTTTTCACTTTGATACCCAAAGAGAAGGTTTGTATACACAGTACAAAGTAGACATAATTGGATGACACAGGTCAATTATTCATCTCCCGTATGTACATATTCATGCACACCTTTAAAACATTTCTGGTCCCTACTGAAGCAAGACATTGATAACATGGTAATATTTTCAAAACAAATCCCCTAATCTGCTCACTTAGACATCTGATCAAATCTTTACAGAATATTAAAGATAACAGCAATTAAAAAGTGGCTGAAACTAATGGTGTGACAGATAATAAAAAGGAAGGAATCAACTAAAGAAATCTAGACCATGCAAATTCTTTTATTCAGATTGGCAACTTGTATAACATAAAAAACTGAAAATTAAGTTTTGGGTTAGAAATAAACAGCAAAAACTTGTATTTCTTATTATTGTCGTTACAAATGTTTTAGTTTTGTTGCTGTTATCATTAAACCCATGTATTAAAGTAATAATAATAATATCCTACACTTTCTGTTTATTATGACTCTGAAAAACAAGAATATAAACAATATTTTAAAAAATTAAATAAGATTTACACCATTTAACCACATCGTCCACCTCTTTTCTTCACGTCGCAGACCTTTGACACCGATGGTGAACGACAGGCTGGATTTACAGGAGTGTCTCGAGCATGGACGCACTGCCAAGGTACACACCCTGTGTGTGTGTGTGTGTGAGAGTGTGTGTATATGTGGTGTGTGAGATTATCATAAACTTGTCATTTAAATATTTAACCTTGTGGTAAAAGCAGTCACATGGTTTTTTTTTTTTTATCAAATACAAACAAGTGAGAGCATTTTTAATTTTTTTTCCGTTCTAACCCTCAATTTTTTTTGTTTTGTTTTGTTCTAAATCTTCACATTATCACATATCAAAGACAGCTGTAGGATTAAAAAGGATGTGTGTGTGTGTGTGTGTGTGTGTGTGTGTGTGTCTGTTTGTCTCTGTGTATGTTTGCTTCTGGATGTTAATTCCAGTTTGAGAAGTTGCGTACGATAACGACACGATCCAACTCTGTGAAGCAGGGGAAAGACGAGCATTTCCCCGTCTACATGGACAACAAGGAGGACATCCTCTGGTGCACCGAGATGGAAAGGTGAGTGTGTGTGTGTGTAAACTTGTGTGTGCGCTGAGTTTGAGCATCCTGTGTTTGTGATTTTGTTGTGATGGTTGTGTTTAAACCAGGGCTGCCCAAACTTTTTCCATTTGGAATCCAACCCTTGTGTTCTATTGTATCCACATCAAAGCATTAAAGTACAGGGATCAACAGGTTCCTTATTTTAATATATATTCTTTTAGCTTTAACATAGTTGAATAACAACTTACCATAGTTGTTTCTGTCAAAAACGAACGTAATTTTTCTGTATTTCCATTAAATTAAATATCAGTATTTAAAATGGAAGAAACATCTACTAAATGACCAATTAGATTAAATTAGAGTAGACTTTATTGATACCACACGGGAAATTCATATTCTAACAGCAGCAGCAAAGGCTTCAGAGACAAGTGACGAATACAAGAAGTACTAGAAAAGGACATAGATTAAGCAACAACTAAAATAATGATCTATCTACCAACCGACCTACCTACATAGTACCTAACTTAGTACCTACCTACCTCTTACTTAACTACCTATTACCCACCAACCGATCTACCTATTACCAACTACCTACCTACCTACCATAAAAAGGAGAAAAGCATAAGCATTAATATCACATTTTATAAATGTAAGTCTGATGGACTAAACAAAAGTCTTAGTTTGGGCCGCCCTTTTGTAGAGAGACATAGCATTTGAACATTATCTATATATTTATATTTTATTTTTGAAAGCATTTGTCTTTCTGGTCTGTGTTTTGGTTAATCTCCATAGACAGATTCTGCTTGTGAATAAGCAGAGTCTGTCGCAGAGGGGACGAGTTTGGGGCTGTAAAGTTTCCATTTTACCTATTTTCATTATCTATTATATTGTATATAATGGAATTGGTAACATGAACACTTAACATGAGAAGCCCCAAAATATTCTCCCTCACTCATGGAGGCAGATGATAAAACCATTAGGTTTTTAGATTGTGCATGTTTTAACTTCATTTGTTGCTGTGTAATAAAAAAAAAAAAAAAAGATTTAATGACCTTTTTTTACGTGTGTGTGTGAACGTTCTGTAGTGTAATGTAAAAAAGGTTCAAATTAACACATAAAAACATTTCAGTTTCTAATCTAATCCAGACTAAACTAATCAAATGTCTTGCGTGTGTGTCTCCAGGGTGTTTGGGTTCCCCGTCCACTACACGGACGTGTCCAACATGAGTCGTCTGGCCAGGCAGAGGCTGCTGGGACGTTCGTGGAGTGTCCCCGTCATCAGGCACCTCGCATAAGGGGTCTGACACGTATTCTGCCTGCTCGTGGATGATTTCTGGCCACTATTTTTAAAAGCCCATGCACCGAAGCCCAATTAACGCCGCGCTTGTGTGTGTGTATGTATTCGCGCCATTACCTCGCGAAACCAAAGCTTCAGAACAAACAGTTCAGCCACCGCCGAGAAAAATAGTGCGTTGTATTGTTTTCCTGGGCTTCAGCGTTTATCGGGCACTTTAATTTGATAGTCGCTATCAGAAATCCTCACCACCGTAGCCTCCTGGTGCGGCACTAGTCCGGCACATCCGCCGCGCATTAATTCACCCAGCAGAAAAAGAAGCGCCAGTCCACTCTCGCCAGCTGCTGAGATGCAGAGCATCCACCGTGCCAGAAGGGGGAGCTGTGTATCTGAGAGCTGGCCCTATCTATTACGTCACTTCCAGGTACCTGGCCAATCACAGGACAGTAGGAAAGCTCTCGTTGGCTGGCCAATCACAACACAGTCCACATTCTAGGGGTGTGGTTTTGGTCAGAAACATCGCGGCTGACGAGAGCGTCAGTGAGGAGATATTTTGATCGGCTCGTTTGCAGCGATTAGGAGGTTTTTAACCATGAAAACAAGTTCATATATGTAAGTAGACCTCCATAACTAACATATATGTGTGATACAAGCATTCTATGTCACCTTTAAGCAAACTTTAGTGACAATACATGAAAGGGACAATACTAGTATTATGCATAAGCGATGAACAAAAGCGGTGTAACAAAAAAAACTTCCAGACCTTATAACTTTCCATCTGTTTGTGTGTGTGTGTGTGGCATCTTCAGGTTCACGCTCGGTCATGCTGATTGGCATCTCTCTCCCTAATTCTGCGGCTTGTGGATCCCGTTGGTTTGGCAAAGCAGTTTGCAGGTGCATCACTGCCTACATGCTTATGTCCACTTTGTGTAGAGTCTTCCGTACGCTTGTGTGTGTGCCGATCACTGTATTGCAGGGGGTTGCATGGGCAGCTGGAGCCGGCTGACATGAGGTGAGAGGCAGGACACCAACTGGACACCAGAACTACCACAGGGTCAACACACTGAGGCAATTTACGCTCACGTGAACGTCAACGGTCCATTCTATCTCTCACTGTAGGAACAAGGAAAACATACAACTACACACTCTGACGCATGACAAGAGCTTAATTCTCCACATTGTCATTCAGAGCACTAAGACTTACTTAAACACAGGCAATGCAGGAATTCAGACTTACCTTACTTACTCGCAAGCCGATATAAGACAAATGTATAATTTCCTCCAGACATTTTTATCTGTCAGTTCGAACAATTTCCCCTTGACCTGCATCATTAATCACACATCTGTGGCCATGTACTGTGGCATTATCCATTTCCACTTGCATACAATGAATATATTACGCACATACTAAGACTTACATACTTACACTGATTTGCATTTACTATTCCTATTCTGGACTTGTGCCCCTCCCCTTCTGGTTTGTGAGAACTTAAAATACCCGACAGAGACGATCTGGATCAGAATCCTGCCTGTGCTGGAACACCACTGATTGGCAGGTGCCCTCACCCCAAGGGCAATGTTGCACCAATCACCAAAGACGGTTTGTCCTTACCTTTGCATGGATGTCGGGAGCTTCAGGGCAAGATTACTGGAGAGGCTTTAGGGAAATCCAGTTAGTCGATATTGACATTTGATTTCCACAAAACACAAGAAAGCGATATCTTTGCAGACTGGCTTCAGTCACAATGTTTGCAGTCAGATTCTATTGTGAGCGACATGTTTTCCTGGGCTAAAATGTTTACTGATTATTTTAATTTGTGCCTTAAAATGTCACATTTGCCAACATTTCCATT